>NW_025048641.1:0-255123 GCF_018831695.1 Puntigrus tetrazona
CTCAGGCCTTTGCTGAATAAATTCATGCCCAGTATTATTATTTGCTTTTGTGGGGTTGTCTGTGAGCCTGGATGTCTGGATTTACAAGTTTTGAGGCGGCAGGAATTTCTTCCAGGGTTAATGTGGTCAGTGGGAGAAGCCTCACGAGGAAGTCACACTTAACCCGGCCAAGATCCAATACCCTATTAGTGTTATAGTAATGGAGTGAGTTTGTAGATTTGAAGCCTTGGAGAAAACTATATGTAATAGCATGTCCTTTGCTGGATAAAAATCCTTACTTGATGTGTGTTGTTGCTGTTACATAGGGTTGTAATCTGTGAGCCTGTATGTCTGGAGCGTGGGTTTTGAATGCTTGATAGCTATTTCTTCCAGGGTTGCCATTGTTGAGCCAAGGAAAGACTACGGAAGTCACACTTAAACCGGCCAAGATCATGCCCATAATAGTGTTATAGTAATGGGGTGAGTCTGTGGAGCCTGGAAGGCACTTTACTGAATAAAATAAACCCGACAAGATCATGCCCTTGAAAGTGTTATAGTACTGGGGTGAGTTTGTGGGGCCCCAGGCCTTGAAGAAAACTGTAATACAGGGCCTTTAGTGAATAAAATCATGCCCAGGCAATGTCTTGCTGTTATGCGGGGTTAGTCTTTAGAGCCTGATATACTGGAGCGTAGGTTTTGAATGCTCAAATATTTCTTCCAGGGTTACTATGGTTGGAGTGGATTAGCATCCAAAAGATGTCGCACTTAAACCGGCCAATATGCCTGGATGATGCCCCTGGATGTCTTCACCTAGGTTTTGATGCGCTAAAAAGGGTTACCATGAGTCGTGGGAAAGCCTACAGAAGTCACTCTTAACCCTGTCAAGATCATGCCTTTGAAGTTTTATAGTAATGGGGTGAGTTTGTAGGCCATGCCTTGTAAAGAAAACTGTAATACAGGGCCTTTACTGAATAAAATCATGCCCAGTAATGTGTTACTGTTATGGGGTTAGTCTGTGAGAGCCTGGATGTCTAGATTTAGATTTTGAACGTTTAAAAATTTCTTCCAGGGTAACCATGGTCAGAGTGGGAAAGCTCCTAGAAGTCACACTTAAGTCGCAAGCAAGATTATGCCCATAATAATGTTGTAGTATTAGGTGAGTTTGTGTGGTCCAGGCCTTACTGAATAAAATCATGCCCAGTAATGTGTTACTGTTAATGGGATTAATCCGTGAGCCTGGATGTCTGGACGTGAGGTTTTTGAATGCTCAAAAATTTGTTCCAGGGTTACCATGGTTGAGTGGATTAGCATCCGAGTATCACTATTAAACCGACCAATGTCATGGATGAAGTGCCTGGATGAAAGTCCTGGATATCTGGACTTAGTTTTGAATGCTTAAAAATTTCTTCCAGGGTTACCATGGTCGAGTGGGAAAGCCCATGAGAAGTCACTCTTAACCCTGTCAAGATCATACCCTTTAAAGTTTTATAATAATGGGGTGAGTTTGTGGCCCTGACCTTAAAGAAAACTGTAATACAGGCCTTTATTGAATAAAATCATGCCCAGTAATGTGTTACTGTTATGGGATTAGTCTGTGAGCCTGGATGTCTGGACGTAGGTTTTGAATGCTCAAAAATTTGTTCCAGGGTTAGCAATATGGTCAGTGAGAAAGCCTACGAGAAGTCACTTAACCCCGGCCAAGATCATGCCCCTATTAGTGTTATAGTAATGGGTGAGTTTGTGGAGCCCAAGCCTTAAAGAAAACTGTAATACAGGCCTTTACTGAATAAAATCATGCCCAGTAATGTGTTACTGTTATGGGGTTAGTCTGTGAGCCTGTATGTCTGGACGTAGGTTTTGAATGCTTGAATATTTCTTCCAGGGTTGCCATTGTTGAGTGGGAAAGACTACGAGAAGTCACACTTAAACGGCCAAGATCATGCCCATAATAGTGATATAGTAATGGGGTGAGTCTGTGGGCTCCAGGCCTTTACTGAATAAAATAAACCCGACAAAGATCATGCCTTGAAGAGTGGTGTTATAGTACTGGGGTGAGTTTGTAGGCCCAGGCCTGAAAGAAAACTGTAATACAGGGCCTTTAGTGAATAAAATCATGCCCAGTAATGTCTTGCTGTTATGGAGTTAGTCTTAAGCCTGGATATCTGGACATAGGTTTTGAATGCTCAAATATTTGTTCCAGGGTTACCATGGTCGAGTGGATTAGCATCCGAGAAGTCACACTTAAACCGCCAATATAGCCTGGATGAAGCGCCTGGATGAAGCCCTGGATGTCTGGACTTAGGTTTTGAATGCTCAAAATATTTGTTCCTGAGGTTACCATGGTCAGTGGATTAGCATCCGAAGTCGCACTTAAACGGCCAATATCGCCTGGATGAAGGTCTGGATGAAGCCCCTGGATGTCTGTGCTTAGGTTTTGAACGCTTAAAAATTTCCCTTCCAGGGTCATTTACCATGGTCAGAGTGGAGAAAGTCATGAGAAGTCAGACTTAAGTTGCCAAGATCATGCCCATAATAATGTTGTAGTATTGGGGTGAGTTTGTGGGTCCAGGCCTTTACTGAATAAAATCATGCCCAGTAATGTGTTACTGTTATGGGATTAGTCTGTGAGCCTGGATGTCTGGACGTAGGTTTTGAATGCTCAAAATTTGTTCCAGGGTTACCATGGTCGAGTGGATTAGCATCCGAGAAGTTGCACTTAAACCGCCAATATCGCCTGGATGAAGCCCTGGATGTCTGGACTTAGGTTTTGAATGCTTAAAAATTTCTTCCAGGGTTACCATGGTCGAGTGGGAAAGCCTTGTCTGAGAAGTCACTCTTAACCCTGTCAAGATCATGCCCTTTAAAGTTTTATACCTAAACTGAGTAAGCTTCATGCCCAGTAATGTGGTGAGTTTGTAGGCCCAGGCCTTAAAGAAAACTGTAATACAGGGCCTGTACTGAATAAAATCATGCCCAGTAATGTGTTACTGTTATGGGGGTTGGGTCTGTGAGCCTGGATGTCTGGATTTAGATTTTGAACGCTTAAAAATTTCTTCCAGGATAACCATGGTCGAGTGGGAAAGCCACGAGAAGTCACACTTAAGTCGGCCAATATCATGCCCATAATAATGTTGTAGTATTGGGGTGAGTTTGTGGGTCCAGGCCTTTACTGAATAAAATAATGCCAAGTAATGTGTTACTGTTATGGGATTAGTCTGTGAGCCTGGATGTCTGGACGTAGGTTTTGAATGCTCAAAAATTTGTTCCAAGGTAACCATGGTCGAGTGGATAAGCGTCCAAAAGTCGCACTTAAATCGCCAATATCGACTGGATGAAGCGCCTGGATGTCTGGATGTAGGTTTTGAATGCTCAAACATTTGTTACAGGGTTACCATGGTCGGAGTGGATTAGCGCCCGAGAAGTCGCACTTAAACCGCACAATGTCGCCTGGATGTCTGGACTTAGGTTTTGAATGCAAAAAAAAATTTCTTCCAGGGTTACAATGGTCGAGTGGATTAGCATCCAAAGAGTCGCACTTAAACCGGCAATATAGCCTGGATGAAGCCCCTGGATGTCTGGACTTAGGTTTTGAATGCTTAAAAATTTCTTCCAGGGTTACCATGGTCGAGTGGGAAAGCCTATGAGAAGTCACTCTTAACCCTGTCAAGATCATGCCATTTAAAGTTTTATAGTAATGGGGGTGAGTTTGTGGGCCCAGACCTAAAGAAAACTGTAATACAGGGCCTTTACTGAATAAAATCATGCCCAGTAATGTGTTACTGTTATGGGGTTAGTCTGTGAGCCTGGATGTCTGGATTTAGATTTTGAACGTTTAAAAATTTCTTCCAGGGTAACCATGGTCGAGTGGGAAAGCCTCACGAGAAGTCAGACTTAAGTTGGCCAAGATCATGCCCATAATAATGTTGTAGTATTGGGGTGAGTATGTGGGTCCAGGCCTTTACTGAATAAAATCATGCCCAGTAATGTGTTACTGTTATGGGATTAGTCTGTGAGCCTGGATGTCTGGACGTAGGTTTTGAATGCTCAAAAATTTGTTCCAGGGTTACCATGGTTGAGTGGATTAGCATCCGAGAAGTCGCACTTAAACCGCCAATATCGCCTGGATGAAGCGTCTGGATGAAGCCCTGGATGTCTGTGCTTAGGTTTTGAACGCTAAAAATTTCTTCCTGGGTTACCATGGTCGAGTGGGAAAGCCTATGAGAAGTCACTCTTAACCCTGTCAAGATCATGCCCTTTAAAGTTTTATAGTAATGGGGTGAGTTTGTAGGCCCAGGCCTTAAAGAAAACTGTAATACAGGGCCTTTACTGAATAAAATCATGCCCAGTAATGTGTTACTGTTATGGGGTTAGTCTGTGAGCCTGGATTTAGATTTTGAACGTTTAAAAATTTCTTCCAGGGTAACCATGGTCGAGTGGGAAAGCCTACGAAGTCAGACTTAAGTCGCCAAGATCATGCCCATAATAATTTTGTAGTATTGGGGTGAGTTTGTGGGTCCAGGCCTTTACTGAATAAAATCATGCCCAGTAATGTGTTACTGTTATGGGATTAGTCTGTGAGCCTGGATGTCTGGACGTAGGTTTTGAATGCTCAAAAATTTGTTCCAGGGTTACCATGGTCGAGTGGATTAGCATCCGAGAAGTCGCACTTAAACCGCCAATATCGCCTGGATGAAGCGCCTGGATGAAGCCCCGGATGTCTGGACTTAGGTTTTGAATGCTTAAAAATTTCTTCCAGGGTTACCATGGTCGAGTGGGAAAGCCTATGAGAAGTCACTCTTAACCCTGTCAAGATCATTTTTAAAGTTTTATAGTAATGGGGTGAGTTTGTGGGCCCAGGCCTTAAAGAAAACTGTAATACAGGGCCTGTACTGAATAAAATCATGCCCAGTAATGTGTTACTGTTATGGGGTTAGTCTGTGAGCCTGGATGTCTGGATTAGATTTTGAACTATTAAATATTTCTTCCAGGGTAACCATGGTCGAGTGGGAAGTCAGACTTAAGTCGCCAAGATCATGCCCATAATAATGTTGTAGTATTGGGGTGAGTTTGTGGGTCCAGGCCTTTACTGAAGAAAATCATGCCCAGTAATGTGTTACTGTTATGGGATTAGTCTGTGAGCCTGGATGTCTGGACGTAGGTTTTGAATGCTCAAAAATTTGTTCCAGGGTTACCATGGTCGAGTGGATAAGCGTCCGAGAAGTCGCACTTAAACCGCCATTATCGACTGGATGAAGCGCCTGGATGTCTGGATGTAGGTTTTGAACGCTCAAACATTTGTTACAGGCTTACCATGGTCGAGTGGATTAGCGCCCGAGAAGTCGCACTTAAACCGCCAACATCAAATGGATGAAGCGCCTGGATGTCTGGATGAAGGTTTTGAACGCTCAAACATTTGTTACAGGGTTACCATGGTCGAGTGGATAAGCGTCCGAGAAGTCGCACTTAAACCGGACAATATCGCCTGGATGTCTGGACTTAGGTTTTGAACGCTTAAAAATTTCTTCCAGGGTTACCATGGTCGAGTGGGAAAGCTTACGAGAAGTCACTCTTAACCCTGTCAAGATCATGCCTATATAAAAGTTTAATAGTAATGGGTTGAATCTGTGGACCCAGGCCTTTACTGAATAAAATCATGCCCAGTAATGTGTTGCTGTTATGGGGTTTGTCTGTGAGCCTGGATGTCTGGATTTAGGTTTTGAACACTTAAAAATTTGTTCCAGGGTTAATATGGTCAGGAGTGGGAAAGCCTACGAGAAGTCACACTTAACCCGGCCAAGATCATGCCCCTATTAGTGTTATAGTAATGGAGTGAGTTTGTGGGCCCAAGCCTTAAAGAAAACTGTAATACAGGGCCTTTACTGAATAAAATCATGCCCAGTAATGTGTTACTGTTATGGGGTTAGTCTGTGAGCCTGTATGTCTGGACATAGGTTTTGAATGCTTGAATATTTCTTCCAGGGTTGCCATTGTTGAGTGGGAAAGACTACGAGAAGTCACACTTAAACCGGCCAAGATCATGCCCATAATAGTGTTATAGTAATGGGGTGAGTCTGTGGGCTCAGGCCTTTACTGAATAAAATAAACCCGACAAAGATCATGCCCTTGAAAGTGTTATAGTACTGGGGTGAGTTTGTGGGCCCAGGCCTTGAAGAAAACTGTAATACAGGGCCTTTAGTGAATAAAATCATGCCCAGTAATGTCTTGCTGTTATGGGTTTAGTCTTAAGCCTGGATATCTGGACGTAGGTTTTGAATACTCAAATATTTGTTCCAGGGTTACCATGGTTGAGTGGATTAGCATCCGAGAAGTCGCACTTAAACCGGCCAATATCGCTTGGATGAAGCGCCTGGATGAAGCCCCTGGATGTCTGGACTTAGGTTTTGAATGCCTAAAAATTTCTTCCAGGGTTACCATGGTCGAGTGGGAAAGCCTATGAGAAGTCACTCTTAACCTTGTCAAGATCACGCCCTTTAAAGTTTTATAGTAATGGGGTGAGTTTGTGGGCCCAGGCCTTAAAGAAAACTGTAATACAGGGCCTTTACTGAATAAAATCATGCCCAGTAATGTGTTACTGTTATGGGGTTAGTCTGTGAGCCTGGATGTCTGGATTTAGATTTTGAGCGTTTAAAAATTTCTTCCAGGGTAACCATGGTCGAGTGGGGAAGTCAGACTTAAGTCGGCCAAGATCATGCCCATAATAATGTTGTAGTATTGGGGTGAGTTTGTGGGTCCAGGCCTTTACTGAAGAAAATCATGCCCAGTAATGTGTTACTGTTATGGGATTAGTCTGTGAGCCTGGATGTCTGGACGTAGGTTTTGAATGCTCAAAAATTTGTTCCAGGGTTAATATGGTCGAGTGGGAAAGCCTACTAGAAGTCACACTTAACCCGGCCAAGATCATGCCCCCTATTAGTGTTATAGTAATGGAGTGAGTTTGTGGGCCCAAGCCTTAAAGAAAACTGTAATACAGGGCCTTTACTGAATAAAATCATGCCCAGTAATGTTTTACTGTTATGGGGTTAGTCTGTGAGCCTGTATGTCTGGACGTAGGTTTTGAATGCTTGAATATTTCTTCCAGGGTTGCCATTGTTGAGTGGGAAAGACTACGAGAAGTCACACTTAAACCGGCCAAGATCATGCCCATAATAGTGTTATAGTAATGGGGTGAGTCTGTGGGCTCAGGCCTTTACTGAATAAAATAAACCCGACAAAAGATCATGCCCTTGAAAGTGTTATAGTACTGGGGTGAGTTTGTGGGCCCAGACCTTGAAGAAAACTGTAATACAGGGCCTTTAGTGAATAAAATCATGCCCAGTAATGTCTTGCTGTTATGGGGTTAGTCTTAAGCCTGGATATCTGGACGTAGGTTTTGAATGCTCAAATATTTGTTCCAGGGTTACCATGGTTGAGTGGATTAGCATCCGAGAAGTCGCACTTAAACCGGCCAATATAGCCTGGATGAAGCCCTGGATGTCTGGACTTAGGTTTTGAATGCTTAAAAATTTCTTCCAGGGTTACCATGGTCGAGTGGGAAAGCCTATGAGAAGTCACTCTTAACCCTGTCAAGATCATGCCCTTTAAAGTTTTATAGTAGTGGGGTGAGTTTTGGGCCCAGACCTTAAAGAAAAGTAATACAGTGCCTTTACTGAATAAAATCATGCCCAGTAATGTGCTACTGTTATGGGGTTAGTCTGTGAGCCTGGATGTCTGGATTTAGATTTTGAACATTTAAAAATTTCTTCCAGGGTAACCATGGTTGAGTGGATTAGCATCCGAGAAGTCAGACTTAAGTCGGCCAAGATCATGCTCATAATAATGTTGTAGTATTGGGGTGAGTTTGTGGGTCCAGGCCTTTACTGAAGAAAATTATGCCCAGTAATGTGTTACTGTTATGGGATTAGTCTGTGAGCCTGGATGTCTGGACGTAGGTTTTGAATGCTCAAAAATTTGTTCCAGGGTTACCATGGTCGAGTGGTTAAGCGTCCGAGAAGTCGCACTTAAACCGGCCATTATCGACTGGATGAAGCTCCTGGATGTCTGGATGTAGGTTTTGAACGCTCAAACATTTGTTACAGGGTTACCATGGTCGAGTGGATTAGCGTCCGAGAAGTGCAGCACTTAAACCGGACAATTTCGCCTGGATGTCTGGACTTAGGTTTTGAGCGGCTTAAAAATTTCCTCCAGGGTTACCATGGTCGAGTGGGAAAGCCTACGAGAAGTCACTCTTATCCCTGTCAAGCTCATGCCCATAAAAGTTTAATAGTAGTGGGTTGAATCTGTGGGCCCAGGCCTTTGATGAATAAATTCATGCCCAGTACTGTGTTACTGTTATGGGGTTAGTCTGTGAGCCTGTATGTCTGGACGTAGGTTTTGAATGCTCAAATATTTGTTCCAGGGTTACCATGGTCGAGTGGATTAGCATCCAAAGAATTGCACTTATACCGGCCAATATCGCCTGGATGAAGCGCCTGGATGAAGCCTCTGGATGTCTGGACTTACAGGGCCTTTACTGAATAAAATCATGCCCAGTAATGTGTTACTCTTATGGGGTTAGTCTGTGAGCCTGGATGTCTGGATTTAGATTTTGAACATTTAAAAATTTCTTCCAGGGTAACCATGGTCGAGTGGGAAAGCCTACGAGAAGTCACACTTAAGTCGGCCAAGATCATGCCCATAATAATGTTGTAGTATTTTGGTGAGTTTGTGGGTCCAGGCCTTTACTGAATAAAATCATGCCCAGTAATGTGTTACTGTTATGGGATTAGTCTGTGAGCCTGGATGTCTGGACGTAGGTTTTGAATGCTCAAAAATTTGTTCCAGGGTTACCATGGATGAGTGGATAAGCGTCCGAGAAGTCACACTTAAACCGGTCAATATCGACTGGATGAAGGGCCTGGATGAAGCCCCTGGATGTCTGGACTTAGGTTTTGAATGCTTAAAAATGTCTTCCAGGGTTACCATGGTTTAGTGGGAAAACCTATGAGAAGTCACTCTTAACCCTGTCAAGATCATGCCCTTTAAAGTTTTATAGTAATGGGGTGAGTTTGTGGGCCCAGACCTTAAAGAAAACTATAATACAGGGCCTTTACTGAAAAAAATCATGCCCAGTAATGTGTTAATGTTATGGGGTTAGTCTGTGAGCCTGGATGTCTGGATTTAGATTTTGAACGTTTAAAAATTTCTTCCAGGGTAATCATGGTCGAGTGGGAAAGCCTACGAGAAGTCAGACTTAAGTCGGCCAAGATCATGCCCATAATAATGTTGTAGTATTGGGGTGAGTTTGTGGGTCCAGGCCTTTACTGAAGAAAATCATGCCCAGTAATGTGTTACTTTTATGGGATTAGTCTGTGAGCCTGGATGTCTGGACGTAGGTTTTGAATGCTCAAAAATTTGTTCCAGGGTTACCATGGTCGAGTGGATAAGCGTCCGAGAAGTCGCACTTAAACCGGACATTATCGCCTGGATGTCTGGACTTAGGTTTTGAAGCGCTTAAAAATTTCTTCCAGGGTTACCATGGTCGAGCGGGAAAGCCCGAGAGAAGTCACTCTTAACTCTGTCAAGATCATGCCCATAAAAGTTTAATAGTAATGGGTTGAATCTGTGGGTCCAGGCCTTTACTGAATAAATTCATGCCCAGCAATTTGTTGCTGTTATGGGGTTTGTCTGTGAGCCTGGATGTCTGGATTTAGGTTTTGAACGCTTAAAAATTTGTTTCCTGGGTTAATATGGTCGAGTGGGAAAGCCTACGAGAAGTCACACTTAACCCGGCCAAGATCATGCCCTATTAGTGTTATAGTAATGGAGTGAGTTTGTGGGCCTAAGCCTTAAGGAAAACTGTAATACAGGGCCTTTACTGAATAAAATCATGCCCAGTAATGTGTTACTGTTATGGGGTTAGTCTGTGAGCCTGTATGTCTGGACGTAGGTTTTGAATGCTTGAATATTTCTTCCAGGGTTGCCATTGTTGAGTGGGAAAGACTACGAGAAGTCACACTTAAACCGGCCAAGATCATGCCCATAATATTGTTATAGTAATGGGGTGAGTCTGTGGGCTCAGGCCTTTACTGAATAAAATAAACCCGACAAAGATCATGCCCTTGAAAGTGTTATAGTACTGGGGTGAGTTTGTGGGCCCAGGCCTTGAAGAAAACTGTAATACAGGGCCTTTAGTGAATAAAATCATGCCCAGTAATGTCTTGCTGTTATGGGGTTAGTCTAGAGCCTGGATATCTGGACGTAGGTTTTGAATGCTCAAATATTTCTTCCAGGGTTACCATGTTCGAGTGGGAAAGCCTATGAGAAGTCACTCTTAACCCTGTCAAGATCATGCCCTTTAAAGTTTTATAGTAATGGGGTGAGTTTGTGGGCCCAGGCCTTAAAGAAAACTGTAATACAGGGCCTTTGCTGAATAAAATCATGCCCAGTAATGTGTTACTGTTATGGGGTTAGTCTGTGAGCCTGGATGTCTGGATTTAGATTTTGAACGTTTAAAAATTTCTTCCAGGGTAACCATGGTCGATTGGGAAAGCCTACGAGAAGTCACGCTTAAGTCGGCCAAGATCATGCCCATAATAATGTTGTAGTATTGGGGTGAGTTTGTGGGTCCAGGCCTTTACTGAATAAAATCATGCCCAGTAATGTGTTACTGTTATGGGATTAGTCTGTGAGCCTGGATGTCTGGGCGTAGGTTTTGAATGCTCAAAAATTTGTTCCAGGGGTTACCATGGTCGAGTGGATAAGCGTCCGAGAAGTCGCACTTAAACCGGCCAATATCGACTGGATGAAGCGCCTGGATGTCTGGATGTAGGTTTTGAACGCTCAAACATTTGTTACAGGGTTACCATGGTTGAGTGGATTAGCGTCCGAGAAGTCACACTTAAACTGGACAATATCGCCTGGATGTCTGGACTTAGGTTTTGAACGCTTAAAAATTTCTTCCAGGGTTACCATGGTCGAGAGTGGGAAAGCCTACGAGAAGTCACTCTTAACCCTGTCAAGATCATGCCCATAAAAGTTTAATAGTAATGGGTTGAATCTGTAGGGCCCAGGCCTTTACTGAATAAAATCATGCCCAGTAATGTGTTGCTGTCATGGGGTTTGTCTGTGAGCCTGGATGTCTGGATTTAGGTTTTGAATGCTTAAAATTTTCTTCCAGGGTTAATATGGTCGAGTGGGAAAGCCTACGAGAAGTCACACTTAACCCGGCCAAGATCATGCCCCTATTAGTGTTATAGTAATGGAGTGAGTTTGTGGGCCCAAGCCTTAAAGAAAACTGTAATACAGGGCCTTTACTGAATAAAATCATGCCCAGTAATGTGTTACTGTTATGGGGTTAGTCTGTGAGCCTGTATGTCTGGACGTAGGTTTTGAATGCTTGAATATTTCTTCCAGGGTTGCCATTGTTGAGTGGGAAAGACTACGAGAAGTCACACTTAAACCGGCCAAGAACATTCCCATACTAGTGTTATAGTAATGGGGTGAGTCTGTGGGCTCAGGCCTTTACTGAATAAAATAAACCCGACAAAGATTATGCCCTTGAAAGTCTTATAGTACTGGGGTGAGTTTGTGGGCCCAGGCCTTGAAGAAAACTGTAATACAGGGCCTTTAGTGAATAAACTCATGCCCAGTAATGTCTTGCTGTTATGGGGTTAGTCTAGAGCCTGGATATCTGGACGTAGGTTTTGAATGCTCAAATATTTGTTCCAGGGTTACCATGGTCGGAGTGGATTAGCATCCAAAGAGTTGCACTTAAACCGGCCAATATCGCCTGGATGAAGCCCCTGGATGTCTGGACTTAGGTTTTGAGCGGCAAAAATTTCTTCCAGGGTTACCATGGTCGAGTGGGAAAGCCTATGAGAAGTCACTCTTAACCCTGTCAAGATCATGCCCTTTAAAGTTTTATAGTAATGGGGTCAGTTTGTGGGCCCAGGCCTTAAAGAAAACTGTAATACAGGGCCTTTACTGAATAAAATCATGCCAAGTAATTTGTTACTGTTATGGGGTTAGTCTGTGAGCCTGGATGTCTGGATTTAGATTTTGAACGTTTAAAAATTTCTTCTAGGGTAACCATGGTCGGAGTGGGAAAGCCTACGAGAAGTCACACTTAAGTCAGCCAAGATCATGCCCATAATAATGTTGTAGTATTGGGGTGAGTTTGTGGGTCCAGGCCTTTACTGAATAAAATCATGCCCAGTAATGTGTTACTGTTATGGGATTAGTCTGTGAGCCTGGATGTCTGGACGTAGGTTTTGAATGCTCAAAAATTTGTTCCAGGGTTACCATGGTTGAGTGGATTAGCATCCGAGAAGTCACACTTAACCCGGCCAAGATCATACTCCTATTAGTGTTATAGTAATGGAGTGAGTTTGTGGGCCCAAGCCTTAAAGAAAACTGTAATACAGGGCCTTTACTGAATAAAATCATGCCCAGTAATGTGTTACTGTTATGCGGTTAGTCTGTGAGCCTGTATGTCTGGACCTAGGTTTTGAATGCTTGAATATTTCTTCCAGGGTTACCATTGTTGAGTGGGAAAGACTACGAGAAGTCACACTTAAACCGGCCAAGATCATGCCCATATTAGTGTTATAGTAATGGGGTGAGTCTGTGGGCTCAGGCCTTTACTGAATAAAATAAACCAGACAAAGATCATGCCCTTGAAAGTGTTATAGTACTGGGGTGAGATTGTGGGCCCAGGCCTTGAAGAAAACTGTAATACAGGGCCTTTAGTGAATAAAATCATGCCCAGTAATGTCTTGCTGTTATAGGCTTAGTCTAGAGCCTGGATATCTGGATGTAGGTTTTGAATGCTCAAATATTTGTTCCAGGGTTACCATGGTCGAGTGGATTAGCATCCAAAGAGTTGCACTTAAACCGGCCAATATCGCCTGGATGAAGCGCCTGGATGAAGCCCCTGGATGTCTGGACTTAGGTTTTGAACGCTTAAAAATTTCTTCCAGGGTTACCATGGTCGAGTGGGAAAGCCTATGAGAAGTCACTCTTACCCCTGTCAAGATCATGCCCTTTAAAGTTTTATAGTAATGGGGTGAGTTTGTGGGCCCAAGCCTTAAAGAAAACTGTAATACAGGGCCTTTACTGAATAAAATCATGCCCAGTAATGTGTTATTGTTATGGGGTTAGTCTGTGAGCCTGGATGTCTGGATTTAGATTTTGAACGTTTAAAAATTTCTTCCAGGGTAACCATGGTCGAGTGGGAAAGCCTACGAGAAGTCACACTTAAGTCAGCCAAGATCATGCCCATAATAATGTTGTAGTATTGGGATGAGTTTGTGGGTCCAGGCCTTTACTGAATAAAATCATGCCCAGTAATGTGTAACTGTTATGGGATTAGTCTGTGAGCCTGGATGTCTGGACGTAGGTTTTGAATGCTCAAAAATTTGTTCCAGGGTTACCATGGTCGAGTGGATAAGCGTCTGAGAAGTCGCACTTAAATCGGCCATTATCGACTGGATGAAGCGCCTGGATGAAGCCCCTGGATGTCTGGACTTAGGTTTTGAATGCTTAAAAATGTCTTCCAGGGTTACCATGGTCGAGTGGGAAAGCCTATGAGAAGTCATTCTTAACCCTGTCAAGATCATGCCCTTTAAAGTTTTATAGTAATGGCGTGAGTTTGTGGGCCCAGACCTTAAAGAAAACTGTAATACAGGGCCTTTACTGAATAAAAACATGCCCAGTAATGTGTTACTGTTATGGGATTAGTCTGTGAGCCTGGATGTCTGGACGTAGGTTTTGAATGCTCAAAAATTTGTTCCAGGGTTACCATGGTCGAGTGGATAAGCGTCTGAGAAGTCGCACTTAAATCGGCCAATATCGACTGGATGAAGCGCCTGGATGTCTGGATGTAGGTTTAGAACGCTCAAACATTTGTTACAGGGTTACCATGGTCGAGTGGATTAGCGTCCGAGAAGTCGCATTTAAACCGGACAATATCGCCTGGATGTTTGGACTTAGGTTTTGAACGCTTAAAAATTTCTTCCAGGGTTACCATGGTCGAGCGGGAAAGCCTACGAGAAGTCACTCTTAACTCTGTCAAGCTCATGCCCATAAAAGTTTAATAGTAATGGGTTGAATCTGTGGGCCCAGGCCTTTACTGAATAAATTCATGCCCAGTAATGTGTTGCTGTTATGGGGTTTGTCTGTGAGCCTGGATGTCTGGATTTAGGTTTTGAACGCTTAAAAATTTCTTCCAGGGTTAATATGGGCGAGTGGGAAAGCCTACGAGAAGTCACACTTAACCCGGCCAAGATCATGCCCCTATTAGTGTTATAGTAATGGAGTGAGTTTGTGGGCCCAAGCCTTAAGGAAAACTGTAATACAGGGCCTTTACTGAATAAAATCATGCCCAGTAATGTGTTACTGTTATGGGGTTAGTCTGTGAGCCTGTATGTCTGGACGTAGGTTTTGAATGCTTGAATATTTCTTCCAGGGTTGCCATTGTTGAGTGGGAAAGACTACGAGAAGTCTGACTTAAACCGGCCAAGATCATGCCCATAATATTGTTATAGTAATGGGGTGAGTCTGTGGGCTCAGGCCTTTACTGAATAAAATAAACCCGACAAAGATCATGCCCTTGAAAGTGTTATAGTACTGGGGTGAGTTTGTGGGCCCAGGCCTTGAAGAAAACTGTAATACAGGGCCTTTAGTGAATAAAATCATGCCCAGTAATGTCTTGCTGTTATGGGGTTAGTCTAGAGCCTGGATATCTGGGCGTAGGTTTTGAATGCTCAAATATTTGTTCCAGGGTTAACATGGTCGAGTGGATTAGCATCCAAAGAGTTGCACTTAAACCGGCCAATATCGCCTGGATGAAGCCCCTGGATGTCTGGACTTAGGTTTTGAACGCTTAAAAATTTCTTCCAGGGTTACCATGGTCGAGTGGGAAAGCCTTATGAGAAGTCACTCTTAACCCTGTCAAGATCGTGCCCTTTAAAGTTTTATAGTAATGGGGTGAGTTTGTGGGCCCAGGTCTTAAAGAAAACTGTAATACAGGGTCTTTACTGAATAAAATCATGCCCAGTAATGTGTTACTGTTATGGGTTTAGTCTGTGAGCCTGGATGTCTGGATTTAGATTTTGAACGTTTAAAAATTTCTTCCAGGGTAACCATGGTCGAGTGGGAAAGCCTACGAGAAGTCACACTTAAGTCGGCCAAGATCATGCCCATAATAATGTTGTAGTATTGGGGTGAGTTTGTGGGTCCAGGCCTTTACTGAATAAAATCATGCCCAGTAATGTGTTACTGTTATGGGATTAGTCTGTGAGCCTGGATGTCTAGACGTAGGTTTTGAATGCTTAAAAATTTTTTCCAGGGTTACCATGGTCGAGTGGGAAAGCCTATGAGTAGTCACTCTTAACCCTGTCAAAATCATGCCCTTTAAAGTTTTATAGTAATGGGGTGAGTTTGTGGGCCCAGACCTTAAAGAAAACTGTAATACAGGGCCTTTACTGAACAAAATCATGCCCAGTAATGTGTTACTGTTATGGGATTAGTCTGTGAGCCTGGATGTCTGGACGTAGGTTTTGAATGCTCAAAAATTTGTTCCAGGGTTACCATGGTCGAGTGGATAAGCGTCTGAGAAGTCGCACCTAAATCGGCCAATATCGACTGGATGAAGCGCCTGGATGAAGCCCCTGGATGTCTGGACTTAGGTTTTGAATGCTCAAATATTTGTTCCAGGGTTACCATGGTCGAGTGGATTAGCATCCAAAGATTTGCACTTAAACCGGCCAATATTGCCTGGCTGAAGCGCCTGGATGAAGCCTCTGGATGTCTGGACTTAGGTGTTGAACGCTTAAAAATTTCTTCCAGGGTTACCATGGTCGAGTGGGAAAGCCTATGAGAAGTCATTCTTAACCCTGTCAAGATCATGCCCTTTAAAGTTTTATAGTAATGGAGTGAGTTTGTGGGCCCAAGCCTTAAAGAAAACTGTAATACAGGGCCTTTACTGAATAAAATCATGCCCAGTAATGTGTTACTGTTATGGGGTTAGTCTGTGAGCCTGTATGTCTGGACGTAGGTTTTGAATGCTTGAATATTTCTTCCAGGGTTGCCATTGTTGAGTGGGAAAGACTACGAGAAGTCACACTTAAACCGGCCAAGATCATGCCCATAATAGTGTTATAGTAATGGGGTGAGTCTGTGGGCTCAGGCCTTTACTGAATAAAATAAACCCGACAAAGATCATGCCCTTGAAAGTGTTATAGTACTGGGGTGAGTTTGTGGGCCCAGGCCTTGAAGAAAACTGTAATACAGGGCCTTTAGTGAATAAAATCATGCCCAGTAATGTCTTGCTGTTATGGGGTTAGTCTTAAGCCTGGATATCTGGACGTAGGTTTTGAATGCTCAAATATTTGTTCCAGGGTTACCATGGTTGAGTGAATTAGCATCCGAGAAGTCACACTTAAACTGGCCAATATCGCCTGGATGAAGCCCCTGGATGTCTGGACTTAGGTTTTGAATGCTTAAAAATTTCTTCCAGGGTTACCATGGTCGAGTGGGAAAGCCTATGAGAAGTCACTCTTAACCCTGTCAAGATCATGCCCTTTAATGTTTTTTAGTAATGGGGTGAGTTTGTGGGCCCAGACCTTAAAGAAAACTGTAATACAGGGCCTTTACTGAATAAAATCATGCCCAGTAATGTGTTATTGTTATGGGGTTAGTCTGTGAGCCTGGATGTCTGGATTTAGATTTTGAACGTTTAAAAATTTCTTCCAGGGTAACCATGGTCGAGTGGGAAAGCCTACGAGAAGTCACACTTAAGTCAGCCAAGATCATGCCCATAATAATGTTGTAGTATTGGGATGAGTTTGTGGGTCCAGGCCTTTACTGAATAAAATCATGCCCAGTAATGTGTAACTGTTATGGGATTAGTCTGTGAGCCTGGATGTCTGGACGTAGGTTTTGAATGCTCAAAAATTTGTTCCAGAGTTACCATGGTCGAGTGGATAAGCGTCTGAGAAGTCGCACTTAAATCGCCAATATCGACTGGATGAAGCGCCTGGATGAAGCCCCTGGATGTCTGGACTTAGGTTTTGAATGCTTAAAAATGTCTTCCAGGGTTACCATGGTCGAGTGGGAAAGCCTATGAGAAGTCATTCTTAACCCTGTCAAGATCATGCTCTTTAAAGTTTTATAGTAATGGGGTGAGTTTGTGGGCCCAGACCTTAAAGAAAACTGTAATACAGGGCCTTTACTGAATAAAATCATGCCCAGTAATGTGTTACTGTTATGGGGTTAGTCTGTGAGCCTGGATGTCTAGATTTAGATTTTGAACGTTTAAAAATTTCTTCCAGGGTAACCATGGTCGAGTGGGAAAGCCTACGAGAAGTCAGACTTAACTCGGCCAAGATCATGCCCATAATAATGTTGTAGTATTGGGGTGAGTTTGTGGGTCCAGGCCTTTACTGAATAAAATCATGCCCAGTAATGTGTTACTGTTATGGGATTAGTCTGTGAGCCTGGATGTCTGGACGTAGGTTTTGAATGCTCAAAAATTTGTTCCAGGGTTACCATGGTCGAGTGGATAAGCGTCTGAGAAGTCGCACTTAAATCGGCCAATATCGACTGGATGAAGCGCCTGGATGTCTGGATGTAGGTTTTGAACGCTCAAACATTTGTTACAGGGTTACCATGGTCGTGTGGATTAGCGTCCGAGAAGTCGCACTTAAACCGGACAATATCGCCTGGATGTTTGGACTTAGGTTTTGAACGCTTAAAAATTTCTTCCAGGGTTACCATGGTCGAGCGGGAAAGCCTACGAGAAGTCTCTCTTAACTCTGTCAAGATCATGCCCTTTAAAGTTTTTTAGTAATGGGGTGAGTTTGTGGGCCCAGACCTTAAAGAAAACTGTAATACAGGGCCTTTACTGAATAAAATCATGCCCAGTAATGTGTTATTGTTATGGGGTTAGTCTGTGAGCCTGGATGTCTGGATTTAGATTTTGAACGTTTAAAAATTTCTTCCAGGGTAACCATGGTCGAGTGGGAAAGCCTACGAGAAGTCACACTTAAGTCAGCCAAGATCATGCCCATAATAATGTTGTAGTATTGGGATGAGTTTGTGGGTCCAGGCCTTTACTGAATAAAATCATGCCCAGTAATGCGTAACTGTTATGGGATTAGTCTGTGAGCCTGGATGTCTGGACGTAGGTTTTGAATGCTCAAAAATTTGTTCCAGAGTTACCATGGTCGAGTGGATAAGCGTCTGAGAAGTCGCACTTAAATCGGCCAATATCGACTGGATGAAGCGCCTGGATGAAGCCCCTGGATGTCTGGACTTAGGTTTTGAATGCTTAAAAATGTCTTCCAGGGTTACCATGGTCGAGTGGGAAAGCCTATGAGAAGTCATTCTTAACCCTGTCAAGATCATGCTCTTTAAAGTTTTATAGTAATGGGGTGAGTTTGTGGGCCCAGACCTTAAAGAAAACTGTAATACAGGGCCTTTACTGAATAAAATCATGCCCAGTAATGTGTTACTGTTATGGGGTTAGTCTGTGAGCCTGGATGTCTAGATTTAGATTTTGAACGTTTAAAAATTTCTTCCAGGGTAATCATGGTCGAGTGGGAAAGCCTACGAGAAGTCAGACTTAACTCGGCCAAGATCATGCCCATAATAATGTTGTAGTATTGGGGTGAGTTTGTGGGTCCAGGCCTTTACTGAATAAAATCATGCCCAGTAATGTGTTACTGTTATGGGATTAGTCTGTGAGCCTGGATGTCTGGACGTAGGTTTTGAATGCTCAAAAATTTGTTCCAGGGTTACCATGGTCGAGTGGATAAGCGTCTGAGAAGTCGCACTTAAATCGGCCAATATCGACTGGATGAAGCGCCTGGATGTCTGGATGTAGGTTTTGAACGCTCAAACATTTGTTACAGGGTTACCATAGTCGTGTGGATTAGCGTCCGAGAAGTCGCACTTAAACCGGACAATATCGCCTGGATGTTTGGACTTAGGTTTTGAACGCTTAAAAATTTCTTCCAGGGTTACCATGGTCAAGCGGGAAAGCCTACGAGAAGTCTCTCTTAACTCTGTCAAGCTCATGCCCATAAAAGTTTAATAGTAATGGGTTGAATCTGTGGGCCCAGCCCTTTACTGAATAAATTCATGCCCAGTAATGTGTTGCTGTTATGGGGTTTGTCTGTGAGCCTGGATGTCTGGATTTAGGTTTTGAACGCTTAAAAATTTCTTCCAGGGTTAATATGGTCGAGTGGGAAAGCCTACGAGAAGTCACACTTAACCCGGCCAAGATCATGCCCCTATTAGTGTTATAGTAATGGAGTGAGTTTGTGGTCCCAAGCCTTAAGGAAAACTGTAATACAGGGCCTTTACTGAATAAAATCATGCCCAGTAATGTGTTACTGTTATGGGGTTAGTCTGTGAGCCTGTATGTCTGGACGTAGGTTTTGAATGCTTGAATATTTCTTCCAGGGTTGCCATTGTTGAGTGGGAAAGACTACGAGAAGTCACACTTAAACCGGCCAAGATCATGCCCATAATAGTGTTATAGTAATGGGGTGAGTCTGTGGGCTCAGGCCTTTACTGAATAAAATAAACCCGACAAAGATCATGGCCTTCAAAGTGTTATAGTACTGGGGTGAGTTTGTGGGCCCAGGCCTTGAAGAAAACTGTAATACAGGGCCTTTAGTGAATAAAATCATGCCCAGTAATGTCTTGCTGTTATGGGGTTAGTCTAGAGCCTGGATATCTGGAATTAGGTTTTGAATGCTCAAATATTTGTTCCAGGGTTACCATGGTCGAGTGGATTAGCATCCAAAAAGTTGCACTTAAACCGGCCAATATCACCTGGATGAAGCCCCTGGATGTCTGGACTTAGGTTTTGAATGCTTAAAAATTTCTTCCAGGGTTACCATGGTCGAGTGGGAAAGCCTTATGAGAAGTCACTCTTAACCCTGTCAAGATCGTGCCCTTTAAAGTTTTATAGTAATGGGGTGAGTTTGTGGGCCCAGGTCTTGAAGAAAACTGTAATACAGGGTCTTTACTGAACAAAATCATGCCCAGTAATGTGTTACTGTTATGGGTTTAGTCTGTGAGCCTGGATGTCTGGATTTAGATTTTGAACGTTTAAAAATTTCTTCCAGGGTAACCATGGTCGAGTGGGAAAGCCTACGAGAAGTCACACTTAAGTCGGCCAAGATCATGCCCATAATAATGTTGTAGTATTGGGGTGAGTTTGTGGGTCCAGGCCTTTACTGAATAAAATCATGCCCAGTAATGTGTTACTGTTATGGGATTAGTCTGTGAGCCTGGATGTCTGGACGTAGGTTTTGAATGCTTAAAGATTTTTTCCAGGGTTACCATGGTCGAGTGGGAAAGCCTATGAGAAGTCACTCTTAACCCTGTCAAAATCATGCCCTTTAAAGTTTTATAGTAATGGTGGGAGGGGGTGAGTTTGTGGGCCCAGACCTTTAAGTTTTATAGTAAAACTGTAAGGCCTTAAAGAAACTGTAAGACAGGGCCTTTACTGAATAAAATCATGCCCAGTAATGTGTTACTGTTATGGGATTAGTCTGTGAGCCTGGATGTCTGGACGTAGGTTTTGAATGCTCAAAAATTTGTTCCAGGGTTACCATGGTCGAGTGGATAAGCGTCTGAGAAGTCGCACTTAAATCGGCCAATATCGACTGGATGAAGCGCCTGGATGAAGCCCCTGGATGTCTGGACTTAGGTTTTGAATGCTCAAATATTTGTTCCAGGGTTACCATGGTCGAGTGGATTAGCATCCAAAGAGTTGCACTTAAACCGGCCAATATTGCCTGGCTGAAGCGCCTGGATGAAGCCTCTGGATGTCTGGACTTAGGTGTTGAACGCTTAAAAATTTCTTCCAGGGTTACCATGGTCGAGTGGGAAAGCCTATGAGAAGTCATTCTTAACCCTGTCAAGATCATGCCCTTTAAAGTTTTATAGTAATGGAGTGAGTTTGTGGGCCCAAGCCTTAAAGAAAACTGTAATACAGGGCCTTTACTGAATAAAATCATGCCCAGTAATTTGTTACTGTTATGGGGTTAGTCTGTGAGCCTGGATGTCTGGATTTAGATTTTGAACGTTTAAAAATTTCTTCCAGGGTAACCATGGTCGAGTGGGAAAGCCTACGAGAAGTCACACTTAAGTCGGCCAAGATCATGCCCATAATAATGTTGTAGTATTGGGGTGAGTTTGTGGGTCCAGGCCTTTACTGAATAAAATCATGCCCAGTAATGTGTTACTGTTATGGGATTAGTCTGTGAGCCTGGATGTCTGGACGTAGGTTTTGAATGCTCAAAAATTTGTTCCAGGGTTACCATGGTCGAGTGGATAAGCGTCCGAGAAGTCGCACGTAAACCGGCCAATATCGACTGGATGAAGCGCCTGGATGTAGGTTTTGAACGCTCAAACATTTGTTACAAGGGTTACCATGGTCGAGTGGATTAGCGTCCGAGAAGTCGCACTTAAACCGGACAATATCGCCTGGATGTCTGGACTTAGGTTTTGAACGCTTAAAAATTTCTTCCAGGGTTACCATGGTCGAGTGGGAAAGCCTACGAGAAGTCACTCTTAAGCCTGTCAAGATCATACCCATAAAGTTTAATAGTAATGGGTTGAATCTGTGGGCCCAGGCCTTTACTGAATAAAATCATGCCCAGTTATGTGTTGCTGTTATGGGGTTTGTCTGTGAGCCTGGATGTCTGGTTTTAGGTTTTGAACGCTTAAAAATTTCTTCCAGGGTTAATATGGTCGAGTGGGAAAGCCTACGAGAAGTCACACTTAACCCGGCCAAGATCATGCCCCTATTAGTGTTATAGTAATGGAGTGAGTTTGTGGGCCCAAGCCTTAAGGAAAACTGTAATACAGGGCCTTTACTGAATAAAATCATGCCCAGTAATGTGTTACTGTTATGGGGTTAGTCTGTGAGCCTGTATGTCTGGACGTAGGTTTTGAATGCTTGAATATTTCTTCCAGGGTTGCCATTGTTGAGCGGGAAAGACTACGAGAAGTCACACTTAAACCGGCCAAGATCATGCCCATAATAGTGTTATAGTATTGGGGTGAGTCTGTGGGCTCAGGCCTTTACTGATTAAAATCATGCCCAGTAATGTGTTGCTGTTATGGGGTTAGTCTGTGAGCCTGGATGTCTGGATTTAGGTTTTGAATGCTTCAATATTTCTTCCAGGGTTACCATGGTCGAGTGGGAAAACCTACGAGAAGTCACACTTAACCCGACCAAGATCATTCCCATGAAAGTTTTATGGTAATGGGTTGAGTCTGTGTGCCCAGGCCTTTACTGAATAAAATCATGCCCAGTAATGTGTTACTGTTATGGGGTTAGTCTGTGTGCCTGGATGTCTGGACGTAGGTTTTGAATGCTTAAAAATTTCTTCAAGAGTTACCGTGGTCGAGTGGGAAAGCCTACGAGAAGTCACACTTAAGTCGGCCCAGATCATGCCCATGAAAGTGTTATAGTAATGGGGTGAGTCTGTTGGTCAAGGCCTTTACTGAATAAAATCATGCCCAGTAATGTGTTACTGTTGTGGGATAAGTCTGAGAGCCTGGATGTCTGGACGTAGGTTTTGGCAGCTCAAATATTTGTTCCAGGGTTACCATGGTCGAGTGGGAAACTGTCCAAGAAGTCGAAGTTAACTCGGCCAAGATCGGTTGGATGAAGAGCCTGGATGTTTGGACTTAGGTTTTGAGCAGCTTAAAAATTTCTTCCAGGGTTACCATGGTCGAGTGGGAAAGCGTCCTAAATATCACACCTATCCCGGCCAAGAATGCCTGGGTGAAGTGCCTGGATGTCTGTACTTAGGTTTTGAACGCTTAAAAATTTGCTCCAGGGTTACCATGGTTGAGTGGGAAAGCATCTGGGAAATCACACTCAACCTGTCCAAAATCGCCTGGATTTCTGGAATTAGTTTTAAATGCTTAAAAATTTGCTCCAGGGTTACCATAGTCAGTGGGAAAGCGTCTGAGAAATTGTACCTATCCCGTCTAAGATCGGCTGGATGAAGCGCCTGAATGTTTGGGATTAGTTTTTGAACGCTTAAAAATTTCATCCAGGGTGGCTGAGGTCGAATGGGAAAGCATCTGAGAAGTCGCACCTAACTCGGTCAATATCGGCTGGATGAAGCGCCTGGATGTTTGGGCTTAGGTTTTGAACGCTTACAAATTTCTTCCAGGGTTACCATGGTCAAGTGGAAAAGCATCCGAGAACTTCGCATTTAACCCGCCAATATCGCCTGGATGAAGCGCCTGGATGTTTGGGCTTAGGTTTTGGACGGCTAAAAATTTCATCCAGGGTGGTGGGGTTGAGTGAAAAATTCCTCTGAGAAGTCGCACCTATCTCGTCTAATATCGCCTCGATGAAGCGCCTGGATGTCTGGACTTAGGTTTTAAACGCTTAAAAGTTTCCTCCAGGGTTACCATGGTCGAGTGGGAAAGCGTCCAAGAAGTAGCACCTATCACGGCCAAGATTGTCTGGATGAAGCACCTGGATGTCTGGATTTAATTTTTAAATGCTTAAAAATTTCCTCCAGGGTTACCATGGTCGAGTGGGAAAGCGTCCAAGAAATTGCATCTATCCTGGCTAAGGTATGCTGGAAGAAGTGCCTGAACGTTAGGACTAAGGTTTTGAATGTTTTAAATTTTTCTTCTGGTTGGCAGGGTTTGAGTGGGAAAGAGTCCAAGAAGTAGCTCCTATCACGGTCAAGATCGGCTAGACGAAGCGCCTGGATGTCTGGACTTAAGTTTTGAATGCTTAAAAAATCGTTCCAGGTTTACCACGGTCGAGTGCGAAACATTCCAAGAAGTCGAACTTAACCCAGCCAAGTTCGGCTGGATGAAGCGCCTGGATGTTTGGGGTTAGGTTTTGAATGCTTAAAAATTTCATCCAGGGTGGCGGGGGTCGAGTGAATAAGTCGTCTGATAATTCGCACCTAACTCTGCCAATATTGGCTGGATGAAGCACCTAGATGTTTGGGCTTAGGTTTTGAACGCTTAAAAATTTCTTCCAGGGTTACCATGATCGAGTGGGAAAGTGTCCGAGAAAACGCACTTAACCCGGCCAATATTGCCTGGATGAAGCGCCTGGATGTGTGGATTTAGCTTTTGAACACTTACAAATTTCCTCAAGTGTTACCATGGTCAAGTGGAAAAGCGTCCGAGAAGTCACATTTAACCCGGCCAATATCGCTTGGATGAAGCGCCTGGATGTTTGGGCTAAGCTCTTGAGCGCAAAAGTTTACTCAAGGTTACCATGATCAAGTGGGAAAGTATCAGAGAAATCGCACCTATCCCGGCCAATATTGCCTCGATGAAGCGCCTGGATGTCTGGACTTAGGTTTTAAATGCTTAAAAGTTTCCTCCAGGGTTACCATGGTCGAGTGGGAAAGCGTCCAAGAAGTAGCGCTTAACCCGGCCAATATCGTTTGGATGAAGCACCTGGCTGTCTGGACTTAGGTTTTGAACATTTAAAAATTTCCTCCAGGGTGGTGGGGCTTGAGTGGGAAAAAGTCAAGAAGTAGCACCTATCAGGGCCAAGATTGGCTAGATGAAGCGCCTGGATTTCTGGACTTAGGTTTTGAAGGCTTAAAAATTTCCTTCAGGGTTACCATGGTCGAATGGAAAAGCGTGCGAGAAGTCGCACTTAACCCGGCCAATATCGCCTGGATGAAGTGCCTGGATGTCTGGGCTTAGGTAAAAATTTCTTCCAGGGTTACCATGGTCGAGTGGGAAAGAGTCCAAGAAGTACCAACTATCACGGCCAAGATCGGCTAGAGGAAGCGCCTGGATGTCTGGACTTAGGTTTTGAGCGCTTAAAATTTTTTCCAGGGTTACCATGGTGAGTGGAAAAGCTTACTTATCCTGGCCAATATCGCCTGGGAATGAAACGCCTGGATGTTTGGGCTTAGGTTTTGAACACTTAAAAATTTCATCCAGGGTTGCGGGTTTTGAGTGAAAAAGTTGTCTGAGAAGTCACACCTAACGTGGCCAATATCGGCTGGAAGAAGCGCCTTGATGTCTGGACTTAAGTATTAAATGTGTAAAAATGTCCTCCTGGGTTACCACAGTTGAGTAGGAAAGCGTCTGAGAAGTCGCACCTATCTCGGCCAATATCGCCTGGATGAAGCGCCTGGATGTTTGGACTTAAGTTTTGAATGCTTAAAAAATTGTTCTAGGTTTACCATGGTCAAGTGGGAAAGTGTCCAAGAAGTCAAATTTAACCCAGCCAAGTTCGGCTGGATGAAGCGCCTGGATGTTTGGGGTTAGGTTTCGAATGCTTAAAAATTTCATTCAGGGTGGCGGTGAATGAGTGATAGAGTCTTCTGAGAAGTCGCACCTAACTCGGCCAAGATCGGCTGGATGAAGCACCTGGATGTCTGGATTTAGGTTTTGAATACTTAAAAATTTGTTCCACGTTTAACATGGTCGAGTGGAAAAGCCTCCGAGTAGTTGCACTTAACCCGGCCAAGATCGGCTGAATGAAGCGCCTGGATATCTGGACTTAGGTTTTGAGCGCTTAAAAATTTCCTGCAGGGTTACCATGGTGGAGTTGGAAAGTGTCGAGAAGTCACACTTAACCCGGCCAATATTGCCTGGATAAAATGCCTGGATGTTTGGGGTCAAGTTTTAAGCGCTTAAAAATTTCTTTCAGGGTTATCATGGTTGAGTGGAAAAGTGTCAGAGAAGTCAAACTTAACCGGGCAATATCGTCTGGATGAAGCGCTTGGATGCCTGGGGTTAGGTTTTAAACGCTTACAAATTTCCTCCAGGGGGTGGGGGTCGAGTGGGAAAAACTCTAGGAAGTAGCACCTATCACGGCCAACATCTGCTAGATGAAGTGCGTAGATGTCTGGACTTCGGTTTTGAAAGCTTAAAAATTTCTTTCAGGGCTACCATGGTCGAGTGGTAAACCGTCCGAAAAATCACACTTAACCGGGCCAATATCGTTTGGATGAAGTGCCTGGATGTCTGGACTTATGTTTTGAAGCGCTTAAAACTTTCCTCCAGGGTTACCATGGTTGAGTGGGAAAGTGTCCGAGAAGACGCACTTAAGCCGGCCAATATTGCCTGGATTAAGCACCTGGATGTGTGGATTTAAAAATTTCTTCCAGGGTTACCATGGTCAAGTGGGAAAGCCTCTGAAAAGTCACACTTAATCCGGCCAAGATCATGCCTTTAAAAGTGTTGTCGTAATGGGGTGAGTTTGTGGGCCCAGGCCTTAAAGAAAACTGTAATCCTGGACCTTTACTAAATAAAATCATGCCCAGTGATGTGTTACTGTTGTTGGGTTAGTCTGTGAGCCAGGGTGTCTGGACTTAGATTTAAAACGCTTAAAAATTTTCTCCACGGTTACCATTGTCGAATGGAAAAGCGTCCGAGATTTCACACTTAACCCGGCCTAATATCGCCTAGATGAAGTGCCTGGATGTCTGGACATAGGTTTTGAATGCATAAAAAGTTCTTCCAAGGTTATCATGGTCAAATGGGAAACCGTCCAAGAAGTCGAACTTAACTCGGCCAAGATCGGCTGGATGAAGCGCCTGGATGTTTGGGATTAGTTTTTGAACGCTTAAAAATTTCATTCAGGGTGGCGGGGGTCGAGTGTAAAAGTCGTCCGAGAAGTCACACCTATCATGGTCAATATCGCCTGGATGAAGCGCCTGGATGTCTGGACTTAGGTTTTAAATGCTTAAAAATTTCCTCCAGGGTTACCATGGTCGAGTGGGAAAGACACCAAGAAGTAGCACTTATCACAGCCAAGATCGGCTAGATGAAGTGCCTGGATGTCTGGACTTAAGTTTTAAGCGGTTAATAATTTTCTCCAGGGTTACCATGGTCGAGTGGGAAAGTGTCCGAGAAGACGCACTTAACCCGGCCAAAATCGACTGGATGAAGCGCCTGGATGTGTGGATTTAAAAAGTTCCTCCAGGGTTACCTTGGTCAAGTGGGAAAGTCTCCAAGAAGTCAAGCCCTCTCCACGGACCTGTGATAGCTCCACCTCTCTGCTGAACCATCTGAACAACTTCTTCGCCCGCTTTGAGGCAGACAACAACACTCCAGCAGAGAAGCTACCACCTTCTCTTGGTGACCAGGTGTTGATACTGTCCCCTGATAGTGTGAGGCGCTGTCTCAGAGGGACAAATGCTCGCAAAGCCCTAGGCCCGGATAACATCCCTGGTCGTGTTCTGAGAGACTGTGCTGCTGAGCTCACAGATGTCCTCACGGACATCTTCAACATCTCACTGAGCCAGGCTGTTGTCCCCACGTGCCTTAAATCCACCACAATCATCCCAGTCCCAAAAAAGTCAAAGACTCACATGTCAGAATGCTGTTCATCGACTTCAGCTCAGCATTCAACACCATAATCCCGCAGCAGCTCATCCATAAACTGGGCCAGCTGGGGCTCAACACCTCCCTGTGCAACTGGCTGCTGGACTTCCTGACAGGGAGACCTCAGGCAGTTCGGGTTGGCAGCAACTCCTCAAGCTCCATCATCATGAACACGGGGGCCCCCCAAGGATGTGTGCTGAGCCCCCTTCTTTTCACTTCTTGCTGACCCATGACTGTACTCCATCATCCAGCTCTAACCTCTTCATCAAGTTCGCGGATGACACGACTGTGGTTGGTCTTATCAACAACAACAATGAGACACCCTACAGGAGTGAAGTGAGCAGGCTGGCCATGTGGTGCAAAGATAACAATCTCCACCTGAATGTGAAGAAGACAAAGGAGATTGTTGTGGACTTCAGGAGAGCGCACACCCAGCATGCTCCACTGATCATCGACGGTGCTGTAGTGGAGAGGGTGAACAGCACCAAGTTCCTGGGTGTGCACATATCTGAAGACCTGTCATGGAGTCACAACACCGCATCACTGGCCAAAAAGCCCATCAGCGCCTGTACTTTCTCCGTAAACTGAAGAGAGCAAAGCCCCACCCCCATCATGCAGAACTTCTACAGAGGCACCATCGAGAGCATTCTGTCCAGCTGCATCACGGTGTGGCACGGAGCCTGCACCGTGTCCTGCCGTAACACACTACAGCGCATCGTGAGAGCAGCTGAGAAAATCATTGTGTCTCTCTCTCCTCTCTTGGACATTTTTAATGCTCGTCTCACCCGCAAAGCCACCAGGATAGCAGGGGACCCCACCCACCCATCTCACTGCCTCTTCAACCTGTTGCCGTCGGGGAAGAGACTGCGGAGTCTCGAGCCAGAACCAGCAGGCTCAGGGACAGTTTCATACACCAGGCAGTCAGGAGACTCAACTCCCTACCTACTCTCCCTTCACTCACCTCTACCTCTGGCCCCTGCCTCAGGCCTCAGACCTCAGACTGTGATCCCGCCCCCCACATAAACTCATAATCTCAGGGTCTACATCTTGCACCTCAACGCACTACCTCACTTTAATTTAATTTAATATTCCAACAAGTGCCTTGTCTGTATGTTTAATGTCTGTATATTTAATGTTGCACTATTTATAATTTAGATACTTTACCATTATTTTATTATACTTTAGTTTTTATTTTTTAATCTCTTATTCTGCATGTTTGCAAGGTCAGAAGGGAAGAAATTTCATCTGTGCTGAATGTTGTACATAGAGCATATTTGACAATAAAGTTGACTTGACTTGACTTGACAAAGAAGCCACTTCTCTCCAAAAACATCAGGGACAGACTGATCTTTTGCAAAAGTATGGTTAATGGACTGCTGAGGACTGGGGCAAAGTCATATTCTCCGATGAAGCCCCTTTCCGATTGTTTGGGGCATCTGGAAAAAGGCTTGTCCGGAGAAGAAAAGGTGAGCGCTACCATCAGTCCTGTGTCATGCCAACAGTAAAGCATCCTGAGACCATTTCATGTGAGAGGTTGCTTCTCATCCAAGGAGTGGGCTCACTCACAATTTTTCCCAAAAATACAGCCATGAATAAAGAACGGTACCAAAACACCCTCCAACAGCAACTTCTTCCAACAATCCAACAACAGTTTGGTGAAGAACAATGCATTTTCAGCACGATGGAGCACCGTGCCAATAAGGCAAAAGTGATAACTACGTGGCTCGGGAAGTGGCCTGGAAACTCCCAGATCTTAATCCCATTGAGAACTTGTGGTCAATCCTCAAGAGGCGGGTGGACAAACAAAACCCACTACTTATGACAAACTCCAAGAAGTGATTTTGAAAGAATGGGTTGCTATCAGTCAGGATTTGGCCCAGAAGTTGATTGAGAGCATGCTCAGTCGAATTGCAGAGGTCCTGAAAAGAAGGGCCAACACAGCAAATAATGACTCTTTGCATAAATGTCATGTAATTGTCGATAAAAGCCTTTGAAACGTATGAAGTGCTTGTAATTACACTTCAGTACATCACAGAAACAACTGAAACAAAGATCTAAAAGCAGTTTAGCAGCAAACTTTGTAAAAACTAATAATTGTGTCATTTTCAAAACTTTTGGCCACAACTGTATAATTAATCAGGATTAAGTTCATCAGGGTCACCCATTTTTGATTGAATGTCGTTTTGAGGATGTACTGAATCAATCATGTGACCCTGTATAAGGAGTCAACCATGTGTTTTTTAACCCTGGAAAAAAAAATTCTACTAATATTATTCTTATTAAACAGTTTATTTACCATTTATACAAACATACATAAAATAAAAATGTACGTTGTAGCAACCTGTGTGTGTGTGTGAGAGTGTATATATGTGTGTGTGTGTGTGTGTGTGTGTGTGTGTGTGTGTGTGTGCGTGCTGCTTCAAGAGATCAAACATATACTCGTGTTGTCTTTCAGTTTTATTTATATTCATTTGTTCTTAAATCATTCGTAATCATTTGACCTTTTTATTATAGAGTGAAAACATGGGGCCAAGGATGACGGATGATTTAAATCAAGCATGATTTTATTCAAAAGCTAACGTATGAAAGTTATTCCTATGTTTAAAAAATAAATGAGAAAAAAATCAAGGTGGATATTTCTGAGATGCTAAAACAGCATGAACTATCAATGATTCATCTAAATCAGCTTTAGTAGTACTCCATTAGGTTCATTTATTTACAGTGAAGCTCATTTTGATTGGTCGACTTTCCACTTCCTCTTTAGTGATCATGTGTGCACGGTTCTGGACAGGAGATGAAACGCCTCTCTTCTCTGGACAGGTGACCATTGTCTGGAAATCCCTTCATCAGCGAGATCACGAGGGCATGTGGCTCACCAAGAAGCTTCTGAAGACATGAACACTCACGTGTCCTACAAAGAGAAGCAGACACATCACAAGTTAAGAGACTCAGACACTGAAACACGGCACATACTGTACAATGAGAACAGAACAGGAAACGGTTTTGTTGGGTTCAACATGAGAAGGTTGTGTTCTCCTCCATCTACAGGATGGAGATCTGTAGCTCTCGGGCCTCACACACACTGATACTGATAAACATACTAGTGAGTCAACAAACAACTGTTAGCTTGCTGGGATATACAGTAGGTGGTTTCATTGAGCACACACACCTGGCCTGAAGTTAACGTCGGGTTTTAATTTTTTTGTAGTTTTTTGTTGGAACAGTGAACACTGCCAGGGTATTTATTTTTTAACTTATAAGAGGACAATAATGCAAGAGGAATACCAAATTCTTGTTTTCAATGTAAAAATACTGCAACATTTTCAAAAATTCAAAAACAATGGACTTGTAAAAAGCCCCCGAAATAATCATTTGTAATGATTAGTGAGGAGTGACCAAGAAAGCGTCTCAGAGCCAGTAAACGCTATGAGAAGAGTGACTGTACATCTTAAAATAGCACCATGCATGGTTGTTTGTCCGCACCCAAACTATCCACTGCGGCCAAAGCACAATAAACTCCTTTTCCAAGACCCTTGGCTTAAGTAAGTGAGGGCTTCTGGGAATCCATGCTCTAGTCTCATGAGACCAAGTTAATCATTTCAGATCTGACAGCATCTAAAATGTTCTGGTGTCACAAGAGGAGGCATACAGTGAGAAGTGTCTGGTTTCCACAGTGAACTTCAGGGTAGTAAAGCTCTTCTGTGTAGGGACATATGAGAGCTGAAGGTGTGAGAGAGTTAGGCTTTATCAACCACTGTGTGATATAATACAAAACCTCAACTCTCCCCAAACCAGAAACTCTCCCCATTAAAGACCAGGTCGTTTAAGAAGGAGTTAAACAGGACAGATGTAACAGTTTGTAATAAAATTTTACATTCAGTGCCAAGAAGCGTCAGAGCAGTACACTGTATACATAGAGTTATGGAGGACATATTAAGTACTAAAATATCACACCTTGTTGAATTAAATCTAGGTTGTACTCATTTCCGCAATCCTATATTGAAACAAAATGGGCTAATTTTACAGCTATTAATAGCATATATTTCTCTGTTTTTATTAAGAATATGTTTAATACCTTAATACTTGCCATCTATTAACTAATAAGAGGTTATTAAACAGACAGTTTACTAAAACTCTAATGACATGTAGCTGAAAAGTTGCTTACTGATCGTGGAATGCCTAAAGTGGACTGTCAAATGTTGTCTAACTCAATGTTTGTAGGTATGTTAAAAGGAATATGGTTCACTGATTATTATTTACTGAATAAATACTTTGTATTCAGCTTCTGGTCAACCAGAAAATTAGTTTTCTTTGAATCAGTGAGCCTGAAAAGACTAATTTATGTTGTTATGAATCCAAACTATAATAAATAATAAATAATATAAATAACTGTTAAAATATGTCTTTTTCAAAATATGTCTTTCTAGGCAATTTGTATTCTACTGTATGTGCAAAACCAGTTGCAGGACGTATTGAACTAAATATTTTAGTTTGTTTATTTCTATTTATTTGGTTAATTTCTTTACCCTGATAATTTGCACAGATGTTGTGCAGCCCCACTGCCACAGTTAAAGCACCACGGTAAGGCAAACGAAAATATTACTGTTTAAAGGAATTTTACCCAACAAGTAAGATTTTGTTATCATTTACTCATCCTCAAGTAGTTCCAAACTTGAATGACTATGAATTTCTTTGTTCTCTCCGAACACAAAGGAGGATATTTTGAAAAAGTATGGAACAATGGTTTTGGGTCACCATTATTTTTTTCCTTTAAGCATAAAAATGGCTTTATTTATATATTTGTTTTTGCAATTTACATTCTATGCATCCCCTTCTATTAATTTGAATCACTAAGAGATTTTCTTCTGATTTCTTTCTTATTTTTGGTCCTTTTTTCCTGTCCCGATTCCAAAAAAAAGTAATACTACTGTGATACAGCGAGATGTACAACTCCTGTTATATACATATTTACACTTTATTGTGGAGAAGCTACACATATTGATCTGTGGGTGGTTTCAGCTGCTGCTGTGTGTTCAGACTCCTGCAGCATCCACACAGAGATCTTCACCGACTGGAGCAGAGGATCCGAACCCTCCACCATCAGCCCATGATCCTCTGCTCTTTCTGGAGGCGACCAGGAAGCCGTTCCTGCACTTCCTGTGTCACTCCTGCTCACCCTATACAAACAATCAGAAGCATTAATCTAGTCTGATCCTAACGAGACAATCCAGCCGTGACTGCTGTGAGTCAGATAAGTGTGTGTCTCTGGCCACCTGCTCAGTGTAACCAGGGTGGCGCTCAATGTCCTCTAAAGTGGGCGGTCTGGACGCCGATGCACTGAGACACCAGCCAATCAGCTGACGGCACTCTGTTACACACAACACAGTGTTCAGGAAGACAGAAGCACACGCTTCACCTGGATCTGACGTGACCTCTGTCTCTTGCCTGTGGACAGCTCTCTAGGGAAGCGCAGTCTGCTTCTGGAGGTGACCCTCAACGTGCCTCTGAAGGGGAAACAGCCGCACAAGATGTTGTAGAGCGTCACCCGACCGACCAAACCGTGGCCGGTCCTGCGTGATAGCGCTGCCGCTGAAACCACTCAGGAGGGCGTACTGAAGAGTGCCTGAGAGACACAACAAGACCCCAGGCGTCACCTGAAGAGGCTCCACAAACAAACACAGATCACCGCAGTGAGATCAAACCCACCTGCAAAGTGTCTGTAGGCCGAGTCTTTCAGCAGATCTCCACAGCCGAAGTCCAGCAGCTTGATGTCGTGTGACTCTGTGGAGATCAGCAGGTTCTCGGTTTGACGCCCCGGTGCAGGACTCGCGGCTCTCGCAGTGTTTCAGCGCCGTGACCAGCTGCAGCAGCACTTTCTTGGCCAGACTCTCCTCCAGGCGTCCGTTCTGCTTGCAGAAAGTGTCCAGATCTTGGCAAGGAGGCGGGACGCTCCAGGATCAAGGTGTAGCGTCTGGGAAAGTCTAACCACTCCAGCAGCTGCAGGACGTTGGGGCAGGCAGGAGCGAATTGACCAGACTCATCAACGCCACCTCCAGCGGCAGCTGATCCTGACCTTCCTGCAGGACGAACGTTGCGTTATATCCAGCGCTCAATCAGAGCAAGCAGAGCAACAGATTCACTCTGAACTCACGACTCTCAGTCTCGGTGTTCCTCTTTTACAGGCGTGCTTGATGGCAACCTGTAGACAGATGAAGACCACGCTGACTAATTATCACAGACCACGTTCACTGGCGGCAACATTTCTAACGAGGAGGTGAGAGGAAGTCTTACTGGCAGTCCGTCAGACCTCCGGGTCCCAGCATACACCGAGCCGAATCCACCTCGCCCCAGCAATGGGCCCTTGACATACGCTTCTGCAACACACAAGATCACAAGAAACCTCTTTAAGCGGGACCTTACTGTAACGTCTTCAGTGACGACTCGTTTAGTGAGTGGTGAGGTGTTTAATCTCAGTGCACTCTGACCTCTGCGGGAGCGTTTGGCAGCTCTTCTGTATGAGGGGACGGACCCTCATCCTCCTGGCTGCCGCGCTCTGCCGCTTCCTCTTCCCGTGAGACACGGACACAGAAAGCGGCCAACTCTGGACGGCAGAGGAGCGATGTACCCAGGCAGCTCTTGGCTCAGAGGCAGGTTTGGGTTGGTCAGCGGTTCCTGAGTGTCGTCACCAGAGCCGCTTCTCCCAACCTCCTGAGCAGCCGCCTGAGAGACAGCAGCACTCCTGGATCTGGAGCGGCCCGAGGCTGCAATATTTCACACATCAGACACTTACAGCCTCTATTAGCAACCTTTATCATAACCAAGCACCAATTGCTTTTACTTCTATTTGCTCTTGAATAGAAAATCAAAGGCATATCTTCACATTAATTCAGTCAAACATTGTACAACATCATACCATAACATAGCAATAACAAACAAAACGCTCACCTTGTCTTTCACTCATAAGAGCGGCTGACAATCTCTCCAAACTCCACGAAATACAGTAAATAAAAAAAATAAAAAAAAAATTAGTTGAAGAAAAAAGAAAGAAAGAAAGAGAGAAAGAATGAGAGAAATAAAGAGAAAGAAATAAGAAGAGAAATAAGAAGAGAAATAAGAAGAGAATAAAAAAACTTCCTTCAAACTTCCCTCAAAGGAAATATCCTCCGATCTCCTAAAATAAAAGTCTCCTCTCGCTCTGAACTGCGTCGAAAATCACAGTGTCAGGAAATAATCTCCGAAAGTCTCTGAAATCGCCTCGTCTCTCAACAAACAGATATCGATGGGTTTGAGTGTTTATGTGTAGAATTCACGTCATAACACGCGTCGCCATAGAAACTATAGTTCACGTACATGGTGCGCGTGACGTCGCGTGCGTGTGTACAACAGCGCGAGCGTACGCTTTTATCGGAAGCGTTGAATCTTATGCACTTTTCATTATTATATAGCGAGATTTATTAATAAATGTATAAATTACTATATAAATCAGAGAAGTTACTATGATCTCTGACTAAACTGAAGCAGCGCTATTTTCCCGCGTATTTAACCGATCACTGTCAGGAGGCCAATCAGCTTTCAGTATCTTCGGTGCGTCATCAAACCTGTGAGTAAACCTGCTTGAAAATGAATGTTTAAAGAAAAAATATAAGATATTACTGAAAATATCAAGCATTTGATACAGTGATTCATTAGTTTTATTTATTTTATTCATAATTTCTTATTAAAATCCTCGGAATGCCTTCCCTAATGATATATTTAATTTTCTTGGAAGCATAGATTTTTTTATTGGAACATAATTTCTCTGTTGACAAAATTCCTGCTAAATTGGCCGGTTTTCACAGACAAGCTCTTTTCACCATTTTTCACCCCACAACTATTTCATATGAAATAACAAGGGCATATTATTTAAAAACAGATCTTTATTTTATCGTTGGCTCAAAGGAGGTATTCTTTTAGTAAGATGCAAGTAAATTAGTTCATTTCAATGGGTAATTGTTGTCGTATACAGGATTTCCTCAGAAAATCCAATCACCTGTGAAACCAGGAGAATTAGCATTTTTTTCCAAAAGTGTGCACATTTGAAAAACTGTATTTGTTTTAAGACAACAATATATTAATTGTCTGATTTGAACAAATGCTCTTTGTTCTGTGTCCTTTGCTCTTCTTTATTTGGTTATATCTCTTGTGTTAAAGAATGAATACTGCCAAATAAATGTTGTATCAAAATGAAGGAAGTGTCTTACAAACTACTTTATAGAATTTATTACATTTGGAAATATTTAAGCTTAACATTTCGTATAGCTGTCAACTTTGGTAAACAAAAGAAAACTATTTAGCATCTTTCTTTTCTCATTTACTCAAGATTGTTTTGGAAAGGTTTGGAATTGTGTATTAATAGAAAATTGGAGTTTATGAAAGAAATGTGTATCAACAGTATATGTACAGTTGTGGCCAAAGGTTTTGAGAATGACATAAATATTGGAAATTGGAAAAGTTGCTGCTTAAGTTTTGTAATAGCAATTTGCATATACTCCAGAATGTTATGAAGAGTAATCAGATGGATTGCATAGTCCTTCTTTGCCATGAAAATGAACTTAAACCTGAAAAAAACTTTCCACTGCATTTCATTGCTGTCATTAAACGACCTGCTGAGATCATTTCAGTAAACGTCTTGTTAACTCAGGTGAGAATGTTGACGAGCACAAGGCTGGAGATCATTATGTCAGGCTGATTGGGTTAGAATGACAGACTTGACATGTTAAAAGGAGGGTGATGCTTGAAATCATCGTTCTTCCATTGTTAGCCATGGTAACGCGTGCAGCCATCATTGCGTTGCATAAAAATGGCTTCACAGGCAAGGATATTGTGGCTACTAAGATTGCACCTAAATCAACAATTTATAGACTCATCAAGAACTTCAAGGAAAGAGGTTCAATTCTTATTAAGAAGGCTTCAGGGCGTCCAAGAAAGTCCAGCAAGCGCCAGGATCGTCCTCGTCTAAAGAGGATTCAGCTGCAGGATCGGAGTGCCACCAGTGCAGAGCTTTCTCAGGAATGGCAGCAGGCAGGTTTGAGCGCATCTACACGCACAGTGAGGCCAAGACTTTTGGAAGATGGCCTGGTGTCAAGAAGGACAGCAAAGAAGTCAATTCTCTCCAAAAAAACATCAGGGACAGACTGATCTTTTGCAAAAAGTATGGTGAATGGACTGCTGAGGACTGGGGCAAAGTCATATTCTCCGATGAAGCCCCTTTCCGATTGTTTGGGGCATCTGGAAAAAGGCTTGTCCGGAGAAGAAAAGGTGAGCGCTACCATCAGTCCTGTGTCATGCCAACAGTAAAGCATCCTGAGACCATTCATGTGAGAGGTTGCTTCTCATCCCAGGGAGTGGGCTCACTCACAATTTTCCCAAAAATACAGCCATGAATAAAGAACGGTACCAAACACCCTCCAACAGCAACTTCTTCCAACAATCCAACAACAGTTTGGTGAAGAACAATGCATTTTTCAGCACGATGGAGCACCGTGCCAATAAGGCAAAAGTGATAACTAAGTGGCTCGAGGACCAAAACGTTGAAATAATGACACAGCAAATAATGACTCTTTGCATAAATGTCATGTAATTGTCGATAAAAGCCTTTGAAACGTATGAAGTGCTTGTAATTACACTTCAGTACATCACAGAAACAACTGAAACAAAGATCTAAAAGCAGTTTAGCAGCAAACTTTGTAAAAAACTAATAATTGTGTCATTTTCAAAACTTTTGGCCACAACTGTATAATTAATCAGGATTAAGTTCATCAGGGTCACCCATTTTTGATTGAATGTCGTTTTGAGGATGTACTGAATCAATCATGTGACCCTGTATAAGGAGTCAACCATGTGTTTTTTAACCCTGGAAAAAAAATTCTACTAATATTATTCTTATTAAACAGTTTATTTACCATTTATACAAACATACATAAAATAAAAATGTATGTTGTAGCAACCTGTGTGTGTGTGTGAGAGTGTATATGTGTGTGTGTGTGTGTGTGTGTGTGTGTGTGAGAGTGTATATGTGTGTGTGTGTGTGTGTGTGTGTGTGTGTGAGAGTGTATATGTGTGTGTGTGTGTGTGTGTGTGTGTGTGTGTGTGCGTGCTGCTTCAAGAGATCAAACATATACTTGTGTTGTCTTTCAGTTTTATTTATATTAATTTGTTCTTAAATCATTCGTAATCATTTAACCTTTTTATTATAGAGTGAAAACATGGGGCCAAGGATGACGGATGATTTAAATCAAGCATGATTTTATTCAAACTGAGCTAACATGTAAAATATGAAGCTAACGTATGAAAGTTATTCCTATGTTTAAAAAATAAATGAGAAAAAAATCAAGGTGGATATTTCTGAGATGCTAAAACAGCATGAACTATCAATGATTCATCTAAATCAGCTTTAGTAGTACTCCATTAGGTTCATTTATTTACAGTGAAGCTCATTTTGATTGGTCGACTTTCCACTTCCTCTTCAGTGATCATGTGTGCACGGTTCTGGACAGGAGATGAAACGCCTCTCTTCTCTGGACAGGTGACCATTGTCTGGAAATCCCTTCATCAGCGAGATCACGAGGGCATGTGGCTCACAAGAAAGCTTCTGAAGACATGAACACTACGTGTCCTACAAAGAAGCAGACACATCACAAGTTAAAGACTCAGACACTGAAACACGGCACATACTGGTACAATGAGAACAGAACGGAAGCGGTTTTTGTTGGGTTCAACATGAGAAGGTTGTGTTCCTCCATCTGGGATGGAGATCTATAGCTCTCGGGCCTCACACTGATACTGATAAACATCTAGTGAATCAACAAACAACTGATAGCTTGCTGGGATATACAGTGAGGTGGTTTCATTGAAACACACCACACCTGTACAGAAGTTAACGTCGGAGTTTAATTTTTGTAGTTTTATTTGGAACATTGAACACTGCCAAGTAATATTTATTTTTTAACTTATAAGAGGACAATAAATACAGAGGAATACAAATTCTTTTTTCAATGTAAAAATACTGCAACATTTTTCAAGATTCAAAAACAATGGACTTGTAAAAAGCCCCCGAAATAATCATTTGTAATGATTAGTAGAGAGTAAACCAAGCGTCTCAAACCAATGCGCAGCTATGAGAAGAGTGACTGTACATCTTAAAACAGCACCATGCATGATTGTTTGTCCTTTTAAACTATCCACTGCGACCCAAAGCACAATAAACTCCTTTTCCAAGACCCTTGTGCAAGCAGTGAGGCTTCACGGGAATCCATGCTCGTCTCATGAGACCAAGTTAATCATTTCCAGATCTGATCTGGCAGCATCTAAAATGTTCTGGTGTCACAAGAGGAGGCATACAGTGAAGTGTCTACTGGTTTTCACAGTGAACTTCCAGGAGTAGTAAGCTCTTCTGTAAGGGACGTATGAGCTGAAAGAGTGTGAAAGTTAGGCTTTGTAACCACTGTAGCAAATCTCAGCCTGAAACCTCGCTCTCCCAAACCAGAAACTCTCCCCATTAAAGACCAGGTCGTTTAAGAAGAGTTAAACAGGACAGATGTAACAGTTGTAATAAATTTTATTCAGTGCCAGAAGCGTCAAGAGCAACATTACACTGTATACACATAAGTTATGGAGGACATATTAAGTACTAAAATACACATTGTTGAATTAAATCTGAGTTGTATAAATTTCCATAATCTATATTGGCTCCTATAAATAGGCTAATTTTACAGCTATTAATAGCATATATTTCTCTGTTTTTAATTAGAATATATTTAATACCTTAATACCCTTACCATCTATTAACTAACCAAGTTATTAAACAGACAGTTTACTAAAACTCCTAATGACATGTAGCTGAAAAGTTGCTTACTGATGTGAGATACCTAAAGTGGACTGTCAAATGTTGTCTAACTCAATCTTGTAGGTATGTTAAAAAGGAATATAGTTCCTGATTATTATTTCAAGATAAATGCACTTTGTATTCAACTATGGTCAACCAGAAAATTAGTTTTCTTTGAATCAGTGAGCCTGAAAAGACTAATTTATGTTGTTATGAATCAAACTATAATAAATAATAAATAATATAAATAACTGTTAAATATATCTTTTTCAAAATATGTCTTTCTAGGCAATTTGTATTCTACTGTATGTGCAAAACTTGATTGCAGGACATGTTGAACTAATATTTTAGTTTGTTTATTTCTATTATTTGGTTAATTTCTTTACCCTGATAATTTGCACAGATGTTATTTGCAGCCCCTACTGATTAAAAACACACGGTAAGACAAATGAAAATATTACTGTTCAAAATTTTAACAAGTAAGATTTTGTTATCATTTACTCATCCTCAAGTAGTTCCAAGCTTGAATGACTATAGATTTCTTTGTTCTCCAGAACACAAAAGGGAGAGATCAATTTTGAAAAGAAATGCATGGAACAATGGTTTTGGGTCACCATTATTTTTTCCTTTAAGCATAAAAATGGCTTTGTTATATATTTGTTTTTGCAATTTACATTCTATGCATCCCACCTACTAATTTGAATCAAGTTTTCTTCCTGATTTCTTTTCTTATTTTTGGTCCTTTTTCCTGTCGATTACAAAAAAGTATAATACTACTGTGATACAGCGAGATGTACAACTCCTGTTATATACATATTTACTTTATTGTGGAGAAGCTACACATATTGATCTGTGGGTGGTTTCATGCTGCTGTGTGTTCAGACTCCTGCAGCATCCACAGAATCTTCACGGCTGAGCAGGATCGAACCCTCCACCATCAGCCCATGATCTCTGCTCTCTGGAGGCGACCAGGAAAGCCGTTCCCTACTTCCTGTGTCACTCCCTGCTCACCCCTATACAAACAATCAGAAGCATTAATCTGCGTCTGATCCTAGAACAATCCAGCGTGACTGCTGTGAGTCAGATAAGTGTGTGTCACATGCCTACTCAGTGTAACCAGGGTGGCGCTCAATGTCTCTAAAGTGGGCGGTCTGACGCCGATGCACTGAGGCACAGTAATCTAGCTGTGGCCTCTGTTACACAACACAGTGTTCAGGAAGACAGAAAGCCCCTGCAACACCTGCCTGGATCTGGGCGTGACTGTCTCTTGCCTGTGGACAGCTCTCTGAGGCACAGTCTGCTTCCTGGGAGGCGGCCCTCCAGCATTTTCTGAAGGAAACCAGCGCACAAGATCATTGTAGGCGTCACCCGACCCGACCAAACCGTAGCGGTCCTGCGTGATAACGCTGCCATGGCTCTCACTCCAGAGGCGTACAGAAGAGTGCTGAGAGACTATAAGACCCCAGACGTCACCTGAGGGCTCCACGAAGCAAACACAGATCACCGCAGTGAGATCAAACCTTCCCACCTGCAAAGTGTCTGTAGGCCGGAATCTTTCAGCAGTCTCAGCGAAGTCCAGCGGCTTGATGTTTGTGCGCTCTGTGGAGATCAGCAGGTTCTCGATTTAAGCGTCCGGTGCAGGACTCCGCGGCTCTCTGGTCATTTTTTTCAGCGCCGTGACCAGCTGCAGCAGCACTTTCTTGGCAGACTCTCCTCAGGCGTCCGTTCTGCTTTGCAGAAAGTGTCAGATCTTGGCAAGGAGCGGGGCTCAGGATCAGGTGCTTGGCGTCTGGAAGATCTAACCACTCCAGCAGCTGCGGGATGATGGTGCAGGTGATTGACCCGAACTCATCAGCACCTCCAGCGGCAGCTGATCTGACCTTCCTGCCCGGGACGAGCGTTTGCATTATATCCAGCGCTCAATCAGAGCAAGCGAGCAACAGATTCCTCTGACTCCGCGACTCCCTGGTCGGTGTTCCTCTTTTACGAGCGTGCTTGGTAGCAACCTGTAGACAGATGAAGACCCGCGTGACAATTATCACGACCACATTTACCAGCGCTGTATTTCTAACGAGGAGGTGAGAGAAGTCTCTGATCAAATGAGATACTCAGGTCCCAGCATACACCGAGCAGGTCACCAGCCCAACAATGGACCCTTGACACTCGCTACAACACACGAATCTACAAGAAACCTGCTGGGACCTTACTGCGTCTTCAGTGACGACTTCCGTTTAGTAAGAGTGGTGAGTGTCTTATCTCAGATGCACTCTGACCTCTGCGGGAGCGTTTGGCATCTCTTCTGTATATAGAGAGACGGACCCTCTCCTCTGGCTGCCCGCTCTGCGCTTCCCTCTTCCGTGAGACCGCAGGACACAGAAAGCGGCCACTCTGGCGACAGAGACGTGTACGACAGCTCTTGGCTCAGAGGCAGGTTGGGTTGGTGGCCAGGTTCCTGAGTGTCGTCACCAGAGCCGCTTCTCCCAACCTCTGAGCAGCCGCCTGAGAGACAGCAACCTCCTGGATCTGGGCGGCCCGAGCTGCCCAATATTTCACACATCAGACACTTTGGCCTCTATTAACCTTTATCGCAACTTAAAACTCAGTGCTTTTACTTCTATTGCTCTTGAATAGAAAATCAAAGGCATATCTTACATTAATTCAGTCAAACATTGTACAACATCATACATAACATAGCAATAACAAACAAAAGCAGCTCACCTTGTCTTTCACTCATAAAATGACTGACCTTAATCTCTCTCAACTCCACAAAATACAGTAAATAAATAAAAAAATAAAAATTAGTTTAGAAAGAAGAAAGAAAGAAGAGAAGAATGAAATAAGAAAAATAAGAAGAGAAATAAGAAGAAGAGAATAAAAACTTCCTTCAAACTTCTCAAGTATCCTCCGATCTCCTAAAATAAAGTCCTCTCACTCTGAACTGCGTCCGAAAATCACAGTGTCAGGAAATAATCTCGAGAAGTCTGAAATGCGCCTCGTCTCTCAACAAACAGATATGTCGATCAGTTTGAATTGATGCATGTGTAAATTCGCATCCATATCTGTCGCCGCCGGCTTCATAGTTCCGCGTGCATGGTGCGGCGTGACGTCCGGCGTGCGTGGTAACAATAGCGGCGTCTGCTTTTATCGGAAGCGTTGAATCTTATCCACTTTTTTCATTATTATATAAGCGAGATTTATTATTAAATGTATAAATTACTATATAAATCAGAAGTTACCATGATCTCTGACTAAACTGAGCGCTATTTTCAAAAAAACCATTTAACGATCACTGTCAGAGCCAATCAGCTTTTCAGTATCTTGATTAAGTATAAACCTGTGAAGTAAACCTGCTTGAAAATGAATGTTTAAAAGAAAAAAAATATAAGATATTACTGAAAATATCAAGCATTGATACAGTGATTCATTAGTTTTATTTATTTTTTATTCTATAATTTCTTATTAAATCCTCGGAATGCCTTCCCTAATGATATATTTAATTTTCTTGGAAGCATAGATTTTTATTGGAACATAATTTCTCTGTTGACAAATTCCTGCTAAATTGGCCGGTTTTCACAGACAAGCTCTTTTCACTATTTTCACCCCACAACTATTTCATACTGAAATAACAAGGGCATATTATTTAAAAACAGATCTTTATTTTATCGTTGGCTCAAAAGGAGAGGTATTCTTTTATTAGATGCAGATAAATTAGTTCATTTAATGGAAAATTATTTGTATGGTATACAGGATTTCCTAGAAAATCCATAATCACCTGTAAAACAGAGAATTAACATTTTTTCCAAAAGTGTGCACATTGAAAAACTGTATTATTTTAAAAGAACAAGCAATATATTAATTAATACGATTTGAACAAATCTCCTGAGCTCTGTGTCAACTGCTCTTCTTTGTGGTTTATATCTCTTGTGTTAAAGAATGAATATATAAAATAAATGTTATCAAAATGAAGGAAGTGTCTTACAACTACTTTCTCAGAATTTATTACATTTGGAAATATTTAAACTAACATTTCAATATGGCATAACTTTTAGTAACAAAGAAAACTATTTAGCATCTTTCTTTCTCATTTACTCAAGATTGTTTTGGAAGGTTACAGATTGTGTATTAATAGAAATTGGGTTATGAAAGAATGTATATCAACAGTATATGTACAGTTGTGGCCAAAGGTTTGAGACTGGACATAATATTGAAATTGGAAAAGTTGCTGCTTAAGTTTTGTAATAGCAATTTGCATATACTCCAGAATGTTATGAAGAGTGATCAGATGGATTGCATAGTCCTTCTTTGCCATGAAAATGAACTTAAACCTGAAAAAAACTTTCCACTGCATTTAATTGCTGTCATTAAACGACCTGCTGAGATCATTTCCTGTAAACGTCTTGTTAACTCAGGTGAGAATGTTGGCGAGCAACAAGGCTGGAGATCATTATGTCAGGCTGATTGGGTTAGAATGACAGACTTGACATGTTAAAAGGAGGGTGATGCTTGAAATCATCGTTCTTCCATTGTTAGCCATGGTAACAGCGTGCAGCTTATCATTAGTGTTGCATAAAAATGGCTTCACAGGCAAGGATATTGTGGCTACTAAGATTGCACCTAAATCAACAATTTATAGACTCATCAAGAACTTCAAGGAAAGAGGTTCAATTCTTATTAAGAAGGCTTCAGGGGCGCCCAAGAAAGTCCAGCAAGCGCCAGGATCGTCCTCGCCTGAAGAGGATTCAGCTGCAGGATCGGGAGTGCCACCAGTGCAGAGCTTTCTCAGGAATGGCAGCAGGCAGGTGTGAGCGCATCTACACGCACAGTGAGGCCAAGACTTTTGGAAGATGGCCTGGTGTCAAGAAGGACAGCAAAGAAGTCAATTCTCTCCAAAAAACATCAGGGACAGACTGAGTCTTTTGCAAAAAAGTATGGTGAATGGACTGCTGAGGACTGGGGCAAAGTCATATTCTTCCGATGAAGCCCCTTTCCGATTGTTTGGGGCATCTGGAAAAGGCTTGTCCGGAGAAGAAAAGGTGAGCGCTACCATCAGTCCTGTGTCATGCCAACAGTAAAAGCATCCTGAGACCATTCATGTGAGAGGTTGCTTCTCATCCAAGGGAGTGGGCTCACTCACAATTTTTCCCAAAAATACAGCCATGAATAAAGAACGGTCCCAAAACACCCTCCAACAGCAACTTCTTCCAACAATCCAACAACAGTTTGGTGAAGAACAATGCATTTTTTCAGCACGATGGAGCACCGTGCCAATAAGGCAAAGTGATAACTAAGTGGCTCAGGGACCAAAACGTTGAAATTTTGGGTCCATGGCCTGGAAACTCCCCAGATCTTAATCCCATTGAGAACTTGTGGTCAATCCTCAAGAGGCGGGTGGACAAACAAAAACCCACTACTTATGACAAACTCCAAGAAGTGATTATGAAACAATGGGTTGCTATCAGTCAGGATTTGGCCCAGAAGTTGATTGAGAGCATGCTCAGTCGAATTGCAGAGGTCCTGAAAAAGAAGGGCCAACACAGCAAATAATGACTCTTTGCATAAATGTCATGTAATTGTCGATAAAAGCCTTTGAAACGTATGAAGTGCTTGTAATTACACTTCAGTACATCACAGAAACAACTGAAACAAAGATCTAAAAGCAGTTTTGCAGCAAACTTTGTAAAAAACTAATAATTGTGTTATTTTCAAAACTTTTGGCCACAACTGTATAATTAATCAGGATTAAGTTCATCAGGGTCACCCATTTTTGATTGAATGTCGTTTTGAGGATGTACTGAATCAATCATGTGACCCTGTATAAGGAGTCAACCATGTGTTTTTTAACCCTGGAAAAAAATTCTACTAATATTATTCTTATTAAACAGTTTATTTACCATTTATACAAACATACATAAAATAAAAATATACGTTGTAGCAACCTGTGTGTGTCTGAGAGTGAGAGAGTGTATATATGTGTGTGTGTGTGTGCGTGCTTCTTCAAGAGATCAAACATATACTTGTGTTGTCTTTCAGTTTTTTTTATATTCATTTGTTCTTAAATCATTCGTAATCATTTGACCTTCATATTATAGAGTGAAAACATGGGGCCAAGGATGACGGATGATTTAAAGCAAGCATGATTTTATTCAAACTGAGCTAACATGTAAAATATGAAGCTAACGTATGAAAGTTATTCCTATGTTTAAAAAATAAATGAGAAAAAAATCAAGGTGGATATTTCTGAGATGCTAAAACAACATGAACTATCAATGATTCATCTAAATCAGCTTTAGTAGTACTCCATTAGGTTCATTTATTTACAGTGAAGCTCATTTTGATTGGTCGACTTTCCACTTCTTCTTCAGTGATCATGTGTGCACGGTTCTGGACAGGAGATGAAACGCTTCTCTTCTCTGGACAGGTGACCATTGTCTGGAAATCCCTTCATCAGCGAAATCACGAGGGGCATGTGGCTAACCAAGAAGCTTTTGAAGACATGAACACTCACGTGTCCTACAAAGAGAAGCAGACACATCACAAGTTAAGAGACTCAGACACTGAAACACGGCACATACTGTACAATGAGAACAGAACAGGAAACGGTTTTTGTTGGGTTCAACATGAGAAGGTTGTGTTCTCCTCCATCTACAGGATGGAGATCTGTAACTCTCGGGCCTCACACACTGATACTGATAAACATACTAGTGAGTCAACAAACAACTGTTAGCTTGCTGGGATATAGGTGGTTTTATCGGGCACACACACCTGGCTGAAGTTAACGACGGAAGTCTGGACTTAGGTTTGAAACGTTTAAAAATTTTCTCCAGGGTGGCGGTGTTAGAGTGGGAAAACGTCCAAGAATGAGCACCTATCACAGCCAAGATCGGCTGGATGAAGCGCCTGGATGTCTGGACTTAGGTTTTGAACGCTTAAAAATTTCCGCCAGAGTTACCATGGTAGATTGGAAAAGCGTCCGAGAATTCCCACTTTACCCGGCCAATAACTCCTGGATGTCTGGACGTAGGTTTTAAACGCTTTAAAAATTTCTTTTCAGAGTTACCATGGTCGAGTGGAAAAGCGTCTGAGAATTCGCACTTTACCCGGTCAATATCGCCTGGATGTCTGGGGTTAGGTTTTGAATGCTTAAAAATTTTATCCAGGGTGGTGGGGATCGAGTGAAAAAGTCGTCCAAGAAGTCGCATCTAACTCGGCTGGATGGCTGGCTGTCTGGATTTAGGTTTTAAACGCTTAAAAATTTCCTACAGGGTTACCATGGTCGAGTGGGAAAGTGTACGAGAAGACTCACTTAACCCAGCCAATATCGCCTGGATGAAGCGCCTGGAGGTCTGGACTTAAAAATTTCCTCCAGGGTTACCATGGTCGAATGGGAAAGCGTCCGAGAAGTCGCACTTAACCCGGCCAATATCGCCTGGATGAAGCGCCTGGAGGTCTGGACTTAAAAATTTCCTCCAGGGTTACCATGGTCAAATGGGAAAGTGTCCGAGAAGTCGCACTTAACCCGGCCAAGATTATGCCCATAAAAGTTTTATGGTAATGGGGTGTGTCTGTTGGCCCAGCCCTTTACTGAATAAAATCATGCCCAGTAATGTGTTACTGTTATGGGGTTAGTCTGTGTGCCTGGATGTCTGGACGTAGGTTTTGAATGCTTAAAAGTTTCTTCCAGGGTTACCATTGTTCAGTGGGAAAGACTACGAGAAGTCACACTTAAACCGCGAAGATCAGGCGCATAAAAGTGTTATAGTAATGGGTTGAATCTGTGAGCCCAGGCCTTTACTGAATAAAATCATGCTCAGTAATGCGTTACTGTTATGGGGTTAGTCTGTGAGCCTGGATGTCTGGATGCAGGTTTTGAATGCTTGACTATTTCTTCCAGGGTTACCATTGTTGAGTGGGAAAGACTACGAGAAGTCACACTTAACCCGGCCAAGATCATGTCCATGAAAGTGTTATAGTAATGGGGTGAGTTTGTGGGCCCAGGCCTTAAAGAAAACTGTAATACAGGGCCTTTAGTGAATAAAATCATGCCCAGTAATGTGTTGCTATTATAGGGTTAGTCTGTGAGCCTGGATGTCTGGACGTAGGTTTTGAACGCTCAAACATTTGTTCCAGGTTTAACATGGCCGAGTGGATTAGCGTCTGAGAAGTCGCACTTAAACCGGACAATATCGCCTGGATGTCTGGACGTAGGTTTTGAATGCTTAAACGTTTCTTCCAGGGTTACCATGGTCGAGTGGTAAAGCCTACATGAAGTCACACTTAACCCGGCCAAGATCATGTCCTTAAAATTGTTATAGTAATGAGGTGAGTCCGTGGGTCCAGGCTTTAAAGAAAGCTGTAATACAGGGCCTTTAGTGAATAAAATCATGCCCAGTAATGTGTTACTGTTATGGGGTTAGTCTGTGAGCCTGGATGTCTGGATTTATGTTTTGAACGCTTAAAAATTTGTTCCAGGGTTACCATGGTCGAGTGAATTAGCGTCCGAGATGTCGCACTTAAACCGGCCAATATCGCCTGGATGTATGGACGTAGGTTTTGAACGCATAAAAACTTCTTCCAGGGTTACCATGGTTGAGTGGAAAAGCGTCCAAGAAGTCTCACTTAAACTGGCCAATATTGTCTGGATGAGGTGCCTGAATGTCAGGATGTGGGTTTTGAACGCTTAAAAATTTCTTCCATGGCTACCATGGTCGAGTGGGAAAGCCTACGAGAAGTCACACTTAACCCGGCCAAGATCATGCCCCTATTAGTGTTATAGTAATGGAGTGAGTTTGTGGGCCCAAGCCTTAAAGAAAACTGTAATAAAGGGCCTTTACTGAATAAAATCATGCCCAGTAATTTGTTCCTGTTATGGGGTTAGTCTGTGAGCCTGGATGTCTGGATTTAGATTTTGAACGTTTAAAAATTTCTTCCAGGGTAACCATGGTCGAGTGGGAAAGCCTACGAGAAGTCAGACTTAAGTCGGCCAAGGTCATGCCCATAATAATGTTGTAGTATTGGGGTGAGTTTGTGGGTCCAGGCCATTACTGAATAAAATCATGCCCAGTAATGTGTTACTGTTATGGGATTAGTCTGTGAGCCTGGATGTCTGGATTTAGGTTTTGAACGCTTAAAAATTTCTTCCAGGGTTAATATGGTTGAGTGGGAAAGCCTACGAGAAGTCACACTTAACCCGGCCAAGATCATGCCCCTATTAGTGTTATAGTAATGGAGTGAGTTTGTGGGCCCAAGCCTTAAAGAAAACTGTAATAAAGGGCCTTTACTGAATAAAATCATGCCCAGTAATGTGTTACTGTTATGGGGTTAGTCTGTGAGCCTGTATGTCTGGAAGTAGGTTTTGAATGCTTGAATATTTTTTTCCAGGGTTACCATTGTTGAGTGGGAAAGACTACGAGAAGTCACACTTAAACCGGCCAAGATCATGCCCATAATAGTGTTATAGTAATGGGGTGAGTCTGTGGGCTCAGGCCTTTACTGAATAAAATAAACCCGACAAAGATTATGCCCTTGAAAGTGTTATAGTACTGGGGTGAGTTTGTGGGCCCAGGCCTTGAAGAAAACTGTAAAACAGGGCCTTTAGTGAATAAAATCATGCCCAGTAATGTCTTGCTGTTATGGGGTTAGTCTAGAGCCTGGATATCTGGACGTAGGTTTTGAATGCTCAAATATTTGTTCCAGGGTTACCATGGTCGAGTGGATTAGCATCCAAAGAGTTGCACTTAAACCGGCCAATATCGCCTGAATGAAGCGCCTGGATGTCTGGACTTAGGTTTTGAATGCTTAAAAATTTCTTCCAGGGTTACCATGGTCGAGTGGGAATGCCTATGAGAAGTCACTCTTTACCCTGTCAAGATCATGCCCTTTAAAGTTTTATAGTAATGGGGTGAGTTTGTGGGCCCAGGCCTTAAAGAAAACTGTAATACAGGGCCTTTACTGAATAAAATCATGCCCAGTAATTTGTTACTGTTATGGGGTTAGTCTGTGAACCTGGATGTCTGGATTTAGATTTTGAACGTTTAAAAATTTCTTCCAGGGTAACCATGGTCGAGTGGTAAAGCCTACATGAAGTCACACTTAACCCGGCCAAGATCATGTCCTTAAAATTGTTATAGTAATGGGGTGAGTTTGTGGCCCCAGGCTTTTACTGAATAAAATCATGCCCAGTAATGTGTTACTGTTATGGGGTTAGTCTGTGAGGCTGGATGTCTGGACGTAGGTTTCGAATGCTTAAAAATTTCTTCCACGGTTACCATTGTCGAGTAAGAAAGCCTACGAGAAGTCACACTTAACCAGGCCAAGATCATGCCCATGAAAGTGTTATAGTAATGAGGTGAGTCCTTGGGTCCAGGCTTTAAAGAAAGCTGTAATACAGGGCCTTTAGTGAATAAAATCATGCCCAGTAATTTGTTACTGTTATGGGGTTAGACTGTGAGCCTGGATGTCTGGATTTAGGTTTTGAACGCTTAAAAATTTCTTCCAGGATTACCATGGTCGAGTGGGAAAGCCTACGAGAAGTCACAGTTAACAAGGCCAAGATCATGCCCATAAAAGTATTATAGTAATGGGTTGAATTTGTGGGCCCATGCCTTTACTGAAAAAAACCATGCCCAGTAATTTGTTACTGTTATGGGATTAGACTGTGAGTCTGGATGTCAGGATGTAGGTTTTGAATGCTTAAAAATTTCTTCCAGGGTTACTATGGTCGAGTGGGAAAGCCTACGAGAAGTCACACTTAACCCGGCCGAGTTCATGCCCCTAATAGTGTTATAGTAATCGAGTAAGGCTATGGGCCCAGGCCTTTACTGAATAAAACCATACCCAGTAATGTGTTACTGTTATGGGATTAGACTGTGAGTCTGGATGTCAGGATGTAGGTTTTGAACACTTAAAAACTTCTTCCAGGGTTACAATGGTCGAGTGGGAAAGCCTACGAGAAGTCACACTTAAACCGGCCAATATTGACTGGATGAAGCGCCTGGATGTCTGGATGTAGGTTTTGAACGCTCAAACATTTGTTCCAGGGTTACCATGATCAAGTGAATTAGCATCCGAGATGTCGCACTTAAACCGGCCAATATCACCTGGATATCTGGACGTAGGTTTTGAATGCTCAAATATTTGTTCCAGGGTTACCATGGTCGAGTGGATTAGCATCCAAAGAGTTGCACTTAAACCGGCCATTATCGACTGGATGAAGCTCCTGGATGTCTGGATGTAGGTGTTGAACGCTCAAACATTTGTTACAGGGTTACCATGGTCGAGTGGATTAGCGTCCGAGAAGTCGCACTTAAACCGGACAATATCGCCTGGATGTCTGGACTTAGGTTTTGAATGCTTAAAAATTTCTTCCAGGGTTGCCATGGTCGAGTGGGAAAGCCTATGAGAAGTCACTCTTAACCCTGTCAAAATCATGCCCTTTAAAGTTTTTTATAGTAATGGGGTGAGTTTGTGGGCCCAGACCTTAAAGAAAACTGTAATACAGGGCCTTTACTGAAAAAAATCATGCCCAGTAATGTGTTACTGTTATGGGGTTAGTCTGTGAGCCTGGATGTCTGGATTTAGATTTTGAACGTTTAAAAATTTCTTCCTGAGTAACCATGGTCAAGTGGGAAAGCCTACGAGAAGTCAGACTTAAGTCGGCCAAGATCATGCCCATAATAATGTTGTAGTATTGGGGTGAGTTTGTGGGTCCAGGCCTTTACTGAAGAAAATTATGCCCAGTAATGTGTTACTGTTATGGGATTAGTCTGTGAGCCTGGATGTCTGGACGTAGGTTTTGAATTCTCAAAAATTTGTTCCAGGGTTACCATGGTCGAGTGGATAAGCGTCCGAGTAGTCGCACTTAAACCGGACAATATCGCCTGGATGTCTGGACTTAGGTTTTGAACACTTAAAAATTTCTTCCAGGGTTACCATGGTCGAGTGGGAAAGCCTCACGAGAAGTCACTCTTAACCCTGTCAAGCTCATGCCCATAAAAAGTTTAATAGTAATGGGTTGAATCTGTGGGCCCAGGCCTTTACTGAATAAATTCATGCCCAGTAATGTGTTGCTGTTATGGGGTTTGTCTGTGAGCCTGGATGTCTGGATTTAGGTTTTGAACGCCTTAAAAATTTCTTCCAGGGTTAATATGGTCGAGTGGGAAAGCCTACGAGAAGTCACACTTAACCCGGCCAAGATCATGCCCCTATTAGTGTTATAGTAATGGAGTGAGTTTGTAGGCCCAAGCCTTAAGGAAAACTGTAATACAGGGCCTTTACTGAATAAAATCATGCCCAGTAATGTGTTACTGTTATGGGGTTAGTCTGTGAGCCTGTATGTCTGGACGTAGGTTTTGAATGCTTGATTATTTCTTCCAGGGTTGCCATTGTTGAGTGGGAAAGACTACGAGAAGTCACACTTAAACCGGCCAAGATCATGCCCATAATAGTGTTATAGTAATGGGGTGAGTCTGTGGGCTCAGGCCTTTACTGAATAAAATAAACCCGACAAAGATCATGCCCTTGAAAGTGTTATAGTACTGGGGTGAGTTTGTGGGCCCAGGCCTTGAAGAAAACTGTAATACAGGGCCTTTAGTGAATAAAATCATGCCCAGTAATGTCTTGCTGTTATGGGGTTAGTCTAGAGCCTGGATATCTGGACGTAGGTTTTGAATGCTCAAATATTTGTTCCAGGGTTACCATGGTCGAGTGGATTAGCATCCAAAGAGTTGCACTTAAACCGGCCAATATCGCCTGGATGAAGCCCCTGGATGTCTGGACTTAGGTTTTGAATGCTTAAAAATTTCTTCCAGGGTTACCATGGTCGAGTGGGAAAACCTATGAGAAGTCACTCTTAACCCTGTCAAGATCATTCCCTTTAAAGTTTTATAGTAATGGGGTGAGTTTGTGGGCCCATGCCTTAAAGAAAACTGTAATACAGGGCCTTTACTGAATAAAATCATGCCCAGTAATGTGTTACTGTTATGGGGTTAGTCTGTGAGCCTGGATGTCTGGATTTAGATTTTGAACGTTTAAAAATTTCTTCCAGGGTAACCATGGTCGAGTGGGAAAGCCTACGAGAAGTCAGACTTAAGTCGGCCAAGATCATGCCCATAATAATGTTGTAGTATTGGGGTGAGTTTGTGGGTCCAGGCCTTTACTGAAGAAAATCATGCCCAGTAATGTGTTACTGTTATGGGATTAGTCTGTGAGCCTGGATGTCTGGACGTAGGTTTTGAATGCTCAAAAATTTCTTCCAGGGTTACCATGGTCGAGTGGGAAAGCCTATGAGAAGTCACTCTTAACCCTGTCAAGATCATGCCCTTTAAAGTTTTATAGTAATAGGGTGAGTTTGTGGGCCCAGACCTTAAAGAAAACTAATACAGGGCCTTTACTGAATAAAATCATGCCCAGTAATGTGTTACTGTTATGGGGTTAGTCTGTGAGCCTGGATGTCTGGATTTAGATTTTGAACGTTTAAAAATTACTTCCAGGGTAACCATGGCCCAGGCCTTAAAGAAAACTGTAATACAGGGCCTTTACTGAATAAAATCATGCCCAGTAATGTGTTACTGTTATGGGATTAGTCTGTGAGCCTGGATGTCTGGACGTAGGTTTTGAATGCTCAAAAATTTGTTCCAGGGTTAATATGGTCGAGTGGGAAAGCCTACGAGAAGTCACACTTAACCCGGCCAAGATCATGCCCCTATTAGTGTTATAGTAATGGAGTAAGTTTGTGGGCCCAAGCCTTAAAGAAAACTGTAATACAGGGCCTTTACTGAATAAAATCATGCCCAGTAATGTGTTACTGTTATGGGGTTAGTCTGTGAGCCTGTATGTCTGGACGTAGGTTTTGAATGCTTGAATATTTCTTCCAGGGTTGCCATTGTTGAGTGGGAAAGACTACGAGAAGTCACACTTAAACCGGCCAAGATCATGCCCATAATAGTGTTATAGTAATGGGGTGAGTCTGTGGGCTCAGGCCTTTACTGAATAAAATAAACCCGAAAAAAGATCATGCCCTTGAAAGTGTTATAGTACTGGGGTGAGTTTGTGGGCCCAGGCCTTGAAGAAAACTGTAATACAGGGCCTTTAGTGAATAAAATCATGCCCAGTAATGTCTTGCTGTTATGGGGTTAGTCTTAAGCCTGGATATCTGGACGTAGGTTTTGAATGCTCAAATATTTGTTCCAGGGTTACCATGGTTAAGTGGATTAGCATCCGAGAAGTCGCACCTAAACCGGCCAATATAGCCTGGATGAAGCCCCTGGATGTCTGGACTTAGGTTTTGAATGCTTAAAAATTTCTTCCAGGGTTACCATGGTCGAGTGGGAAAGCCTATGAGAAGTCACTCTTAACCCTGTCAAGATCATGCCCTTTAAAGTTTTATAGTAATGGGGTGAGTTTGTGGGCCCAGACCTTAAAGAAAACTGTAATACAGGGCCTTTACTGAATAAAATCATGCCCAGTAATGTGTTACTGTTATGGGGTTAGTCTGTGAGCCTGGATGTCTGGATTTAGATTTTGAACGTTTAAAAATTTCTTCCAGGGTAACCATGGTCGAGTGGGAAAGCCTACGAGAAGTCAGACTTAAGTCGGCCAAGATCATGCCCATACTAATGTAGTAGTATTGGGGTGAGTTTGTGGGTCCAGGCCTTTACTGAATAAAACCATGCCCAGTAATGTGTTACTGTTATGGGATTAGTCTGTGAGCCTGGATGTCTGGACGTAGGTTTTGAATGCTCAAAAATTTGTTCCAGGGTTACCATGGTTGAGTGGATTAGCATCCGAGAAGTCGCACTTAAACCGCCAATATCGCCTGGATGAAGCCCCTGGATGTCTGGACTTAGGTTTTGAATGCTTAAAAATTTGTTCCAGGGTTACCATGGTCGAGTGGGAAAGCCTATGAGAAGTCACTCTTAACCCTGTCAAGATCATGCCCTTTAAAGTTTTATAGTAATGGGGTGAGTTTGTGGGCCCTGACCTTAAAGAAAAGTAATACAGGGCCTTTACTGAATAAAATCATGCCCAGTAATGTGTTACTGTTATGGGGTTAGTCTGTGAGCCTGGATGTCGGGATTTAGATTTTGAACGTTTAAAAATTTCTTCCAGGGTAACCATGGTCGAGTGGGAAAGCCTACGAGAAGTCAGACTTAAGTCGGCCAAGATCATGCTCATAATAATGTTGTAGTATTGGGGTGAGTTTGTGGTCCAGGCCTTTACTGAAGAAAATTATGCCCACTATTGTGTTACTGTTATGGGATTAGTCTGTGAGCCTGGATGTCTGGAAGTAGGTTTTGAATGCTCAAAAATTTGTTCCAGGGTTACCATGGTCAAGTGGTTAAGCGTCCAAGAAGTTGCACTTAAACCGGCCATTATTGACTGGATGAAGCTCCTGGATGTCTGGATGTAGGTTTTGAACGCTCAAACATTTGTTACAGGGTTACCATGGTCGAGTGGATTAGCGTCCGAGAAGTCACTTAAACCGGACAATATCGCCTGGATGTCTGGACTTAGGTTTTGAACGCTTAAAAATTTCTTCCAGGGTTACCATGGTCGAGTGGGAAAGCCTATGAGAAGTCACACTTAAGTCGGCCAAGATCATGCCCATAATAATGTTGTAGTATTGGGGTGAGTTTGTGGGTCCAGGCCTTTACTGAATAAAATCATGCCCAGTAATGTGTTACTGTTATGGGATTAGTCTGTGAGCCTGGATGTCTGGACGTAGGTTTTGAATGCTCAAAAATTTGTTCCAGGGTTTCCATGGTTGAGTGGATTAGCATCCGAGAAGTCGCACTTAAACCGCCAATATCGCCTGGATGAAGCCCCTGGATGTCTGGACTTAGGTTTTGAATGCTTAAAAATTTCTTCCAGGGTTACCATGGTCGAGTGGGAAAGCCTATGAGAAGTCACTCTTAACCCTGTCAAAATCATGCCCTTTAAAGTTTTATAGTAATGGGGTGAGTTTGTGGGCCCAGACCTTAAAGAAAACTGTAATACAGGGCCTTTACTGAATAAAATCATGCCCAGTAATGTGTTACTGTTATGGGATTAGTCTGTGAGCCTGGATGTCTGGACGTAGGTTTTGAATGCTCAAAAATTTGTTCCAGGGTTAATATGGTCGAGTGGGAAAGCCTCACGAGAAGTCACACTTAACCCGCCAAGATCATGCCCCTATTAGTGTTATAGTAATGGAGTGAGTTTGTGGGCCCAAGCCTTAAAGAAAACTGTAATACAGGGCCTTTACTGAATAAAATCATGCCCAGTAATGTGTTACTGTTATGGGGTTAGTCTGTGAGCCTGTATGTCTGGACGTAGGTTTTGAATGCTTGAATATTTCTTCCAGGGTTGCCATTGTTGAGTGGGAAAGACTACGAGAAGTCACACTTAAACCGCCAAGATCATGCCCATAATAGTGTTATAGTAATGGGGTGAGTCTGTGGGCTCAGGCCTTTACTGAATAAAATAAACCCGACAAAGATCATGCCCTTGAAAGTGTTATAGTACTGGGGTGAGTTTGTGGCCCAGGCCTTGAAGAAAACTGTAATACAGGGCCTTTAGTGAATAAAATCATGCCCAGTAATGTCTTGCTGTTATGGGGTTAGTCTTAAGCCTGGATATCTGGACGTAGGTTTTGAATGCTCAAATATTTGTTCCAGGGTTACCATGGTTGAGTGGATTAGCATCCGAGAAGTCGCACTTAAACCGCCAATATAGCCTGGATGAAGCCCTGGATGTCTGGACTTAGGTTTTGAATGCTTAAAAATTTCTTCCAGGGTTACCATGGTCGAGTGGGAAAGCCTATGAGAAGTCACTCTTAACCCTGTCAAGATCATGCCCTTTAAAGTTTTATAGTAATGGGGTGAGTTTGTGGGCCCAGACCTTAAAGAAAACTGTAATACAGGGCCTTTACTGAATAAAATCATGCCCAGTAATGTGTTACTGTTATGGGGTTAGTCTGTGAGCCTGGATGTCTGGATTTAGATTTTGAACGTTTAAAAATTTCTTCCAGGGTAACCATGGTCGAGTGGGAAAGCCTCACGAGAAGTCAGACTTAAGTCGGCCAAGATCATGCCCATACTAATGTAGTAGTATTGGGGTGAGTTTGTGGGTCCAGGCCTTTACTGAATAAAACCATGCCCAGTAATGTGTTACTGTTATGGGATTAGTCTGTGAGCCTGGATGTCTGGACGTAGGTTTTGAATGCTCAAAAATTTGTTCCAGGGTTACCATGGTTGAGTGGATTAGCATCCGAGAAGTCGCACTTAAACCGGCCAATATCGCCTGGATGAAGCCCCTGGATGTCTGGACTTAGGTTTTGAATGCATAAAAATTTGTTCCAGGGTTACCATGGTCGAGTGGGAAAGCCTATGAGAAGTCACTCTTAACCCTGTCAAGATCATGCCCTTTAAAGTTTTATAGTAATGGGGTGAGTTTGTGGGCCCAGACCTTAAAGAAAAGTAATACAGGGCCTTTACTGAATAAAATCATGCTCAGTAATGTGTTACTGTTATGGGGTTAGTCTGTGAGCCTGGATGTCTGGATTTAGATTTTGAACGTTTAAATACGTTTAAACACGTTAAACACGTTTAAACACAGACTCGGCACCGGTCTACTTCCACTCACTATTACAAATCTACACACCCTCTAGAAGTCTGAGATCTGCTAGCGAGCGACGCCTCGTGGTACCATCTCAAAGAGGCTCAGAAATCACTCTCCAGAACTTTCTCGCTCTCTGTTAGTTCCTGGCTGGTGGAACGATCTTCCCGCACTTTATCCGGAATGCTGGATCTCTGTCAATCTTAAGAAACTGCTGAAAACTCACATCTTTCAGCAATACCTGACCTCATCATAAAAAAAAAAAAAAAAAAAAAAAAAAAAAAAAAAAAAAAAAAAAAAATTTACTCTCACTGTCTCTGTCTCTCTTCTCATCCCCCTTGTTTATTCCTTCCCTTCTGGCATGTACTAATTTGAACACTCCCTGTGACTGGGTGTTATAAGCACTTACCCTGTCTGTTTGTCTCTCAAAAAAATGAATCGCTGCTGTACTCTCAATTGTAAGTCGCTTTGGATAAAAGCGTCTGCAAAATGACTAAATGTAAATGTAAATGTAAATGTCTTCCAGGGTAACCATGGTCGAGTGGGAAAGCCTACGAGAAGTCACACTTAAGTCGGCCAAGATCATGCCCATAATAATGTTGTAGTATTGGGGTGAGTTTGTGGGTCCAGGCCTTTACTGAATAAAATCATGCCCAGTAATGTGTTACTGTTATGGGATTAGTCTGTGAGCCTGGATGTCTGGACGTAGGTTTTGAATGCTCAAAAATTTGTTCCAGGGTTTCCATGGTTGAGTGGATTAGCATCCGAGAAGTCGCACTTAAACCGCCAATATCGCCTGGATGAAGCCCTGGATGTCTGGACTTAGGTTTTGAATGCTTAAAAATTTCTTCCAGGGTTACCATGGTCGAGTGGGAAAGCCTATGAGAAGTCACTCTTAACCCTGTCAAAATCATGCACTTTAAAGTTTTATAGTAATAGGGTGAGTTTGTGGGCCCAGACCTTAAAGAAAACTGTAATACAGGGCCTTTACTGAATAAAATCATGCCCAGTAATGTGTTACTGTTATGGGATTAGTCTGTGAGCCTGGATGTCTGGACGTAGGTTTTGAATGCTCAAAAATTTGTTCCAGGGTTAATATGGTCGAGTGGGAAAGCCTACGAGAAGTCACACTTAACCCGGCCAAGATCATGCCCCTATTAGTGTTATAGTAATGGAGTGAGTTTGTGGGCCCAAGCCTTAAAGAAAACTGTAATACAGGGCCTTTACTGAATAAAATCATGCCCAGTAATGTGTTACTGTTATGGGGTTAGTCTGTGAGCCTGTATGTCTGGACGTAGGTTTTGAATGCTTGAATATTTCTTCCAGGGTTGCCATTGTTGAGTGGGAAAGACTACGAGAAGTCACACTTAAACCGCCAAGATCATGCCCATAATAGTGTTATAGTAATGGGGTGAGTCTGTGGGCTCAGGCCTTTACTGAATAAAATAAACCCGACAAAGATCATGCCCTTGGAAAGTGTTATAGTACTGGGGTGAGTTTGTGGGCCCAGGCCTTGAAGAAAACTGTAATACAGGGCCTTTAGTGAATAAAATCATGCCCAGTAATGTCTTGCTGTTATGGGGTTAGTCTTAAGCCTGGATATCTGGACGTAGGTTTTGAATGCTCAAATATTTGTTCCAGGGTTACCATGGTTGAGTGGATTAGCATCCGAGAAGTCGCACTTAAACCGGCCAATATAGCCTGGATGAAGCCCTGGATGTCTGGACTTAGGTTTTGAATGCTTAAAAATTTCTTCCAGGGTTACCATGGTCGAGTGGGAAAGCCTATGAGAAGTCACTCTTAACCCTGTCAAGATCATGCCCTTTAAAGTTTTATAGTAATGGGGTGAGTTTGTGGGCCCAGACCTTAAAGAAAACTGTAATACAGGGCCTTTACTGAATAAAATCATGCCCAGTAATGTGTTACTGTTATGGGGTTAGTCTGTGAGCCTGGATGTCTGGATTTAGATTTTGAACGCTTAAAAATTTCTTCCAGGGTAACCATGGTCGAGTGGGAAAGCCTACGAGAAGTCAGACTTAAGTCGGCCAAGATCATGCCCATAATAATGTAGTAGTATTGGGGTGAGTTTGTGGGTCCAGGCCTTTACTGAATAAAATCATGCCCAGTAATGTGTTACTGTTATGGGATTAGTCTGTGAGCCTGGATGTCTGGACGTAGGTTTTGAATGCTCAAAAATTTCTTCCAGGGTTACCATGGTTGAGTGGATTAGCATCCGAGAAGTCGCACTTAAACCGGCCAATATCGCCTGGATGAAGCGCCTGCATGAAGCCCCTGGATGTCTGGACTTAGGTTTTGAATGCTTAAAAATTTCTTCCAGGGTTACCATGGTCGAGTGGGAAAGCGTATGAGAAGTCACTCTTAACCCTGTCAAGATCATGCCCTTTAAAGTTTTATAGTAATGGGGTGAGTTTGTGGGCCCAGACCTTAAAGAAAACTGTAATACAGGGCCTTTACTGAATAAAATCATGCCCAGTAATGTGTTACTGTTATGGGATTAGTCTGTGAGCCTGGATGTCTGGACATAGGTTTTGAATGCTCAAAAACTTGTTCCAGGGTTAATATGGTCGAGTGGGAAAGCCTACGAGAAGTCACACTTAACCCGGCCAAGATCATGCCCCTATTAGTGTTATAGTAATGGAGTGAGTTTGTGGGCCCAAGCCTTAAAGAAAACTGTAATACATGGCCTTTACTGAATAAAATCATGCCCAGTAATGTGTTACTGTTATGGGGTTAGTCTGTGAGCCTGTATGTCTGGACGTAGGTTTTGAATGCTTGAATATTTCTTCCAGGGTTGCCATTGTTGAGTGGGAAAGACTACGAGAAGTCACACTTAAACCGGCCAAGATCATGCCCATAATAGTGTTATAGTAATGGGGTGAGTCTGTGGGCTCAGGCCTTTACTGAATAAAATAAACCCGACAAAGATCATGCCCTTGAAAGTGTTATAGTACTGGGGTGAGTTTGTGGGCCCAGGCCTTGAAGAAAACTGTAATACAGGGCCTTTAGTGAATAAAATCATGCCCAGTAATGTCTTGCTGTTATGGGGTTAGTCTTAAGCCTGGATATCTGGACGTAGGTTTTGAATGCTCAAATATTTGTTCCAGGGTTACCATGGTTGAGTGGATTAGCATCCGAGAAGTCGCACTTAAACCGGCCAATAGCACCTGGATGAAGCTCCTGGATGTCTGGATTTAGATTTTGAACGTTTAAAAATTTCTTCCAGGGTAACCATGGTCGAGTGGGAAAGCCTACGAGAAGTCAGACTTAAGTCGGCCAAGATCATGCCCATAATAATGTAGTAGTATTGGGGTGAGTTTGTGGGTCCAGGCCTTTACTGAATAAAATCATGCCCAGTAATGTGTTACTGTTATGGGATTAGTCTGTGAGCCTGGATATCTGGTCGTAGGTTTTGAATGCTCAAAAATTTGTTCCAGGGTTACCATGGTTGAGTGGATTAGCATCCGAGAAGTCGCACTTAAACCGGCCAATATCGCCTGGATGAAGCGCCTGGGTGAAGCCCCTGGATGTCTGGACTTAGGTTTTGAATGCTTAAAAATTTCTTCCAGGGTTACCATGGTCGAGTGGGAAAGCCTATGAGAAGTCACTCTTAACCCTGTCAAAATCATGCCCTTTAAAGTTTTATAGTAATGGGGTGAGTTTGTGGGCCCAGACCTTAAAGAAAACTGTAATACAGGGCCTTTACTGAAAAAAATCATGCCCAGTAATGGACTGTAGCGGTTAGTCTGAAGAGCCTGGATGTCTGGACTTAGATTTTGAACGTTTAAAAATTTCTTCCAGGGTAACCATGGTCGAGTGGGAAAGCCTACGAGAAGTCACACTTAAGTCGGCCAATATCATGCCCATGATAATGTTGTAGTATTGGGGTGAGTTTGTGGGTCCAGGCCTTTACTGAAGAAAATCATGCCCAGTAATGTGTTACTGTTATGGGTTTAGTCTGTGAGCCTGGATGTCTGGACGTAGGTTTTGAATGCTCAAAAATTTATTCCAGGGTTACCATGGTCGAGTGGATAAGCGTCTAAAAAGTCGCACTTAAATCGGAAAATATCGACTGGATGAAGCGCTTGGATGTCTGGATGTAGGTTTTGAATGCTCAAACATTTGTTACAGGGTTACCATGGTCGAGTGGATTAGCGTCCGAGAAGTCGCACTTAAACCGGACAATATCGCCTGGATGTCTGGACTTAGGCTTTGAACGCTTAAAAATTTCTTCCAGGGTTACCATGGTCGAGTGGGAAAGCCTATGAGAAGTCTCTCTTAACCCTGTCAAGATCATGCCCATAAAAGTTTAATAGTAATGGGTAGAAGCTGTGGGCCCAGGCCTTTACTGAATAAAATCATGCCCAGTAATGTCTTGCTGTTATGGGGTTTGTCTGTGAGCCTGGATGTCTGGATTTAGGTTTTGAACGCTTAAAAATTTCTTCCAGGGTTAATATGGTCGAGTGGGAAAGCCTACGAAGTCACACTTAACCCGGCCAAGATCATGCCCCTATTAGTGTTATAGTAATGGAGTGAGTTTGTAGGCCCAAGCCTTAAGGAAAACTGTAATACAGGGGCTTTACTGAATAAAATCATGCCCAGTAATGTGTTACTGTTATGGGGTTAGTCTGTGAGCCTGGATGTCTGGACCTAGGTTTTGAACGCTAAAAATTTCTTCCAGGGTTACCATGGTCGAGTGGGAAAGCCTCACGAGAAGTCCCACTTAACCCGCCAAGATCACCCGCTTTATAGTGTCATAGTAATGGGGTGAGTCTGTGGGCTCAGGCCTTTACTGAATAAAATAAACCCACAAAAGATCATGCCCTTGAAAGTGTTATAGTACTGGGGTGAGTTTGTGGGCCCAGGCCTAGAAGAAAACTGTAATACAGGGCCTTTAGTGAATAAAATCATGTCCAGTAACGTCTTGCTGTTATGGGGTTAGTCTAGAGCCTGGATATCTGGACGTAGGTTTTGAATGCTCAAATATTTCTTCCAGGGTTACCATGTTCGAGTGGGAAAGCCTATGAGAAGTCACTCTTAACCCTGTCAAGATCATGCCCTTTAAAGTTTTATAGTAATGGGGTGAGTTTGTGGGCCCAGGCCTTAAAGAAAACTGTAATACAGGGCCTTTGCTGAATAAAATCATGCCCAGTAATGTGTTACTGTTATGGGGTTAGTCTGTGAGCCTGCATGTCTGGATTTAGATTTTGAACGTTTAAAAATTTCTTCCAGGGTAACCATGGTCGAGTGGGAAAGCCTACGAGAAGTCAGACTTAAGTCGGCCAAGATCATGCCCATAATAATGTTGTAGTATTGGGGTGAGTTTGTGGGTCCAGGCCTTTACTGAATAAAATCATGCCCAGTAATGTGTTACTGTTATGGGATTAGTCTGTGAGCCTGGATGTCTGGACGTAGGTTTTGAATGCTCAAAAATTTGTTCCAGGGTTACCATGGTCGAGTGGATAAGCGCCCGAGAAGTCGCACTTAAACCGCCAATATCTACTGGATGAAGCGCCTGGATGTTTGGATGTAGGTTTTGAACGCTCAAACATTTGTTACAGGGTTACCATGGTCGAGTGGATTAGCGTCTGAGAAGTCGCACTTAAACCGGCCAATATAGACTGGATGAAGCGCCTGGATGTTTGGATGTAGGTTTTGAACGCTCAAACATTTGTTACAGGGTTACCATGGTCGAGTGGATTAGCGTCCGAGAAGTCGCGACTTAAACCAGACAATATCGCCTGGATGTCTGGACTTAGGTTTTGAATGCTTAAAAAATTTTTCCAGGGTTACCATGGTTGAGTAGGAAAGCCTACGAGAAGTCACTCTTAACCCTGTCAAGATCATGCCCATAAAAGTTTAATAGTAATGGGTTGAATCTGTGGGCCCAGGCCTTTACTGAATAAAATCATGCCCAGTAATGTGTTGCTGTTATAGGGTTTGTCTGTGAGCCTGGATATCTGGACGTAGGTTTTGAATGCTCAAATATTTGTTCCAGGGTTACCATGGTCGAGTGGATTAGCATCCAAAGAGTTGCACTTAAAGCGGCCAATATCACCTGGATGAAGCACCTGGATGAAGCCCCTGGATGTCTGGACTTAGGTTTTAAACGCCTAAAAATTTCTTCCAGGGTTACAATGGTCGAGTGGGAAAGCCTATGAGAGGTCACTCTTAACCCTGTCAAGATCATGCCCTTTAAAGTTTTATAGTAATGGGGTGAGTTTGTGGGCCCAGGCCTTTACTGAATAAAATCATGCCCAGTAATGTGTTGCTGTTATGGGGTTTGTCTGTGAGCCTGGATGTCTGGATTTAGGTTTTGAACGCTTAAAAATTTCTTCCAGGGTTAATATGGTCGAGTGGGAAAGCCTACGAGAAGTCACACTTAACCCGGCCAAGATCATGCCCCTATTAGTGTTATAGTAATGGAGTGAGTTTGTGGGCCCAAGCCTTAAGGAAAACTGTAATACAGGGCGTTTACTGAATAAAATCATGCCCAGTAATGTGTTACTGTTATGGGGTTAGTCTGTGAGCCTGGATGTCTGGACGTAGGTTTTGAACGCTTAAAAATTTCTTCCAGGGTTACCATGGTCGAGTGGGAAAGCCTACGAGAAGTCACTCTTAACCCTGTCAAGATCATGCTCATAAAAGTTTAATAGTAATGGGTTGAATCTGTGGGCCCAGGCCTTTACTGAATAAAATCATGCCCAGTAATGTGTTGCTGTTATGGGGTTTGTCTGTGAGCCTGGATGTCTGGATTTAGGTTTTGAACGCTTAAAAATTTCTTCCAGGGTTAATATGGTCGAGTGGGAAAGCCTACGAGAAGTCACACTTAACCCGGCCAAGATCATGCCCCTATTAGTGTTATAGTAATGGAGTGAGTTTGTGGGCCCAAGCCTTAAGGAAAACTGTAATACAGGGCGTTTACTGAATAAAATCATGCCCAGTAATGTGTTACTGTTATGGGGTTAGTCTGTGAGCCTGGATGTCTGGACGTAGGTTTTGAACGCTTAAAAATTTCTTCCAGGGTTACCATGGTCGAGTGGGAAAGCCTACGAGAAGTCACTCTTAACCCTGTCAAGATCATGCCCATAAAAGTTTAATAGTAATGGGTTGAATCTGTGGGCCCAGGCCTTTACTGAATAAAATTATGCCCAGTAATGTGTTGCTGTTATGGGGTTTGTCTGTGAGCCTGGATGTCATGATTTAGGTTTTGAACGCTTAAAAATTTCTTCCAGGGTTAATATGGTCGAGTGGGAAAGCCTACGAGAAGTCACACTTAACCCGGCCAAGATCATGCCCCTATTAGTGTTATAGTAATGGAGTGAGTTTGTGGGCCCAAGCCTTAAAGAAAACTGTAATACAGGGCCTTTACTGAATAAAATCATGCCCAGTAATGTGTTACTGTTATGGGGTTAGTCTGTGAGCCTGTATGTCTGGACGTAGGTTTTGAATGCTTGAATATTTCTTCCAGGGTTGCCATTGTTGAGTGGAAAAGACTACGAGAAGTCACACTTAAACCGGCCAAGAACATGCCCATACTAGTGTTATAGTAATGGGGTGAGTCTGTGGGCTCAGGCCTTTACTGAATAAAATAAACCCGACAAAGATCATGCCCTTGAAAGTCTTATAGTACTGGGGTGAGTTTGTGGGCCCAGGCCTTGAAGAAAACTGTAATACAGGGCCTTTAGTGAATAAACTCATGCCCAGTAATGTCTTGCTGTTATGGGGTTAGTCTAGAGCCTGGATATCTGGACGTAGGTTTTGAATGCTCAAATATTTGTTCCAGGGTTACCATGGTCGAGTGGATTAGCATCCAAAGAGTTGCACTTAAACCGGCCAATATCGCCTGGATGAAGCCCCTGGATGTCTGGACTTAGGTTTTGAACGCTTAAAAATTTCTTCCAGGGTTACCATGGTCGAGTGGGAAAGCCTATGAGAAGTCACTCTTAACCCTGTCAAGATCATGCCATTTAAAGTTTTATAGTAATGGGGTGAGTTTGTGGGCCCAAGCCTTAAAGAAAACTGTAATACAGGGCCTTTACTGAATAAAATCATGCCCAGTAATGTGTTATTGTTATGGGGTTAGTCTGTGAGCCTGGATGTCTGGATTTAGATTTTGAACGTTTAAAAATTTCTTCCAGGGTAACCATGGTCGAGTGGGAAAGCCTACGAGAAGTCACACTTAAGTCAGCCAAGATCATGCCCATAATAATGTTGTAGTATTGGGATGAGTTTGTGGGTCCAGGCCTTTACTGAATAAAATCATGCCCAGTAATGTGTAACTGTTATGGGATTAGTCTGTGAGCCTGGATGTCTGGACGTAGGTTTTAAATGCTCAAAAATTTGTTCCAGGGTTACCATGGTCGAGTGGATAAGCGTCTGAGAAGTCGCACTTAAATCGGCCAATATCGACTGGATGAAGCGCCTGGATGTCTGGATGTAGGTTTTGAACGCTCAAACATTTGTTACAGGGTTACCATGGTCGAGTGGATTAGCGTCCGAGAAGTCGCACTTAAACCGGACAATATCGCCTGGATGTTTGGACTTAGGTTTTGAACGCTTAAAAATTTCTTCCAGGGTTACCATGGTCGAGTGGGAAAGCCTACGAGAAGTCACTCTTAACCCTGTCAAGCTCATGCCCATAAAAGTTTAATAGTAATGGGTTGAATCTGTGGGCCCAGGCCTTTACTGAATAAATTCATGCCCAGTAATGTGTTTCTGTTATGGGGTTTGTCTTGAGCCTGGATGTCTGGATTTAGGTTTTGAACGCTTAAAAATTTCTTCCAGGGTTAATATGGTCTAGTGGGAAAGCCTACGAGAAGTCACACTTAACCCGGCCAAGATCATGCCCCTATTAGTGTTATAGTAATGGAGTGAGTTTGTAGGCCCAAGCCTTAAGGAAAACTCTAATACAGGGCCTTTACTGAATAAAATCATGCCCAGTAATGTGTTACTGTTATGGGGTTAGTCTGTGAGCCTGTATGTCTGGACGTAGGTTTTGAATGCTTGAATATTTCTTCCAGGGTTGCCATTGTTGAGTGGGAAAGACTACGAGAAGTCACACTTAAACCGGCCAAGATCATGCCCATAATATTGTTATAGTAATGGGGTGAGTCTGTGGGCTCAGGCCTTTACTGAATAAAATAAACCCGACAAAGATCATGCCCTTGAAAGTGTTATAGTACTGGGGTGAGTTTGTGGGCCCAGGCCTTGAAGAAAACTGTAATACAGGGCCTTTAGTGAATAAAATCATGCCCAGTAATGTCTTGCTGTTATGGGGTTAGTCTAGAGCCTGGATATCTGGGCGTAGGTTTTGAATGCTCAAATATTTGTTCCAGGGTTACCATGGTCAGTGGATTAGCATCCAAAGAGTTGCACTTAAACCGCCAATATCGCCTGGATGAAGCCCCTGGATGTCTGGACTTAGGTTTTGAACGCTTAAAAATTTCTTCCAGGGTTACCATGGTCGAGTGGGAAAGCCTTATGAGAAGTCACTCTTAACCCTGTCAAGATCGTGCTCTTTAAAGTTTTATAGTAATGGGGTGAGTTTGTGGGCCCAGGTCTTAAAGAAAACTGTAATACAGGGTCTTTACTGAATAAAATCATGCCCAGTAATGTGTTACTGTTATGGGTTTAGTCTGTGAGCCTGGATGTCTGGATTTAGATTTTGAACGTTTAAAAATTTCTTCCAGGGTAACCATGGTCGAGTGGGAAAGCCTACGAGAAGTCACACTTAAGTCGGCCAAGATCATGCCCATAATAATGTTGTAGTATTGGGGTGAGTTTGTGGGTCAGGCCTTTACTGAATAAAATCATGCCCAGTAATGTGTTACTGTTATGGGATTAGTCTGTGAGCCTGGATGTCTGGACGTAGGTTTTGAATGCTTAAAAATTTTTTCCAGGGTTACCATGGTCGAGTGGGAAAGCCTATGAGAAGTCACTCTTAACCCTGTCAAGATCATGCCCTTTAAAGTTTTATAGTAATGGGGTGAGTTTGTGGGCCCAGACCTTAAAGAAAACTGTAATACAGGGCCTTTACTGAATAAAATCATGCCCAGTAATGTGTTACTGTTATGGGATTAGTCTGTGAGCCTGGATGTCTGGACGTAGGTTTTGAATGCTCAAAAATTTGTTCCAGGGTTACCATGGTCGAGTGGATAAGCGTCTGAGAAGTCGCACTTAAATCGGCCAATATCGACTGGATGAAGCGCCTGGATGAAGCCCCTGGATGTCTGGACTTAGGTTTTGAATGCTCAAATATTTGTTCCAGGGTTACCATGGTCGAGTGGATTAGCATCCAAAGAGTTGCACTTAAACTGGCCAATATTGCCTGGCTGAAGCGCCTGGATGAAGCCTCTGGATGTCTGGACTTAGGTGTTGAACGCTTAAAAATTTCTTCCAGGGTTACCATGGTCGAGTGGGAAAGCCTATGAGAAGTCATTCTTAACCCTGTCAAGATCATGCCCTTTAAAGTTTTATAGTAATGGAGTGAGTTTGTGGGCCCAAGCCTTAAAGAAAACTGTAATACAGGGCCTTTACTGAATAAAATCATGCCCAGTAATGTGTTACTGTTATGGGGTTAGTCTGTGAGCCTGTATGTCTGGACGTAGGTTTTGAATGCTTGAATATTTCTTCCAGGGTTGCCATTGTTGAGTGGGAAAGACTACGAGAAGTCACACTTAAACCGGCCAAGATCATGCCCATAATAGTGTTATAGTAATGGGGTGAGTCTGTGGGCTCAGGCCTTTACTGAATAAAAAAAACCCGAAAAAAGATCATGCCCTTGAAAGTGTTATAGTACTGGGGTGAGTTTGTGGGCCCAGGCCTTGAAGAAAACTGTAATACAGGGCCTTTAGTGAATAAAATCATGCCCAGTAATGTCTTGCTGTTATGGGGTTAGTCTTAAGCCTGGATATCTGGACGTAGGTTTTGAATGCTCAAATATTTGTTCCAGGGTTACCATGGTTGAGTGGATTAGCATCCGAGAAGTCACACTTAAACTGGCCAATATCGCCTGGATGAAGCCCCTGGATGTCTGGACTTAGGTTTTGAATGCTTAAAAATTTCTTCCAGGGTTACCATGGTCGAGTGGAAAAGCCTATGAGAAGTCACTCCTAACCTTGTCAAGATCATGCCCTTTAAAGTTTTTTAGTAGTGGGGTGAGTTTGTGGGCCCAGACCTTAAAGAAAACTGTAATACAGGGCCTTTACTGAATAAAATCATGCCCAGTAATGTGTTACTGTTATGGGGTTAGTCTGTGAGCCTGGATGTCTGGATTTAGATTTTGAACGTTTAAAAATTTCTTCCAGGGTAACCATGGTCGAGTGGGAAAGCCTACGAGAAGTCAGACTTAAGTCGGCCAAGATCATGCCCATAATAATGTAGTAGTATTGGGGTGAGTTTGTGGGTCCAGGCCTTTACTAAATAAAATCATGCCCAGTAACGTGTTACTGTTATGGGATTAGTCTGTGAGCCTGGATGTCTGGACGTAGGTTTTGAATGCTCAAAAATTTGTTCCAGGGTTACCATGGTTGAGTGGATTAGCATTCGAGAAGTCCCACTTAAACCGGCCAATATCGCCTGGATGAAGCGCCTGGAAGAAGCCCCTGGATGTCTGGACGCTTAAAAATTTCTTCCAGGGTTACCATGGTCGAGTGGGAAAGCCTACGAGAAGTCACTCTTAACCCTGTCAAGATCATGCCCATAAAAGTGTAATAGTAATGGGTTGAATCTGTGGGCCCAGGCCTTTACTGAATAAAATCATGCCCAGTAATGTGTTGCTGTTATGGGGTTTGTCTGTGATCCTGGATGTCTGGATTTAGGTTTTGAACGCTTAAAAATTTTTTCCAAGGTTAATATGGTTGAGTGGGAAAGCCTACGAGAAGTCACACTTAACCCGGCCAAGATCATGCCCCTATTAGTGTTATAGTAATAGAGTGAGTTTGTGGGCCCAAGCCTTAAGGAAAACTGTAATACAGGGCCTTTACTGAATAAAATCATGCCCAGTAATGTGTTACTGTTATGGGGTTAGTCTGTGAGCCTGGATGTCTGGATTTAGATTTTGAACGTTTAAAAATTTCTTCCAGGGTTACCATGGTCGAGTGGGAAAGCCTACGAGAAGTCACACTTAACTCGACCAAGATCACACCCTTTATAGTGTCATAGTAATCGGGTGAGTCTGTGGGTTCAGGCCTTTACTGAATAAAATAAACCCGACAAAGATCATGCCCTTGAAAGTGTTATAGTCCTGTGGTGAGTTTATGGGCCCAGGCCTTGAAGAAAACTGTAATACAGGGCCTTTAGTGAATAAAATCATGCCCAGTAATGTCTTGCTGTTATGGGGTTAGTCTAGAGCCTGGATATCTGGACGTAGGCTTTGAATGCTCAAATATTTGTTCCAGGGTTACCTATGGTCGAGTGGATTAGCATCCAAAAAGTTACACTTAAACCGGCCAATATCGCCTGGATGAAGCCCCTGGATGTCTGGACTTAGGTTTTGAACGCTTAAAAATTACTTCCTGGGTTACCATGGTCGAGTGGGAAAGCCTATGAGAAGTCACTCTTAACCCTGTCAAGATCATGCCCTTTAAAGTTTTATAGTAATGGGGTGAGTTTGTGGGCCCAGGCCTTAAAGAAAACTGCAATACAGGGCGTTTACTGAATAAAATCATGCCCAGTAATGTGTTACTGTTATGGGGTTAGTCTGTGAGCCTGGATGTCTGGACGTAGGTTTTGAACGCTTAAAAATTTCTTCCAGGGTTACCATGGTCGAGTGGATTAGCATCCAAAGAGTTGCACTTAAACCGGCCAATATCGCCTGGATGAAGCCCCTGGATGTCTGGACTTAGGTTTTGAACGCTTAAAAATTTCTTCCAGGGTTACCATGGTCGAGTGGGAAAGCCTATGAGAAGACACTCTTAACCCTGTCAAGATCATGCCCTTTAAAGTTTTATAGTAATGGGGTGAGTTTGTGGGCCCAGGCCTTAAAGAAAACTGTAATACAGGGCCTTTACTGAATAAAATCATGCCCAGTAATGTGTTACTGTTATGGGGTTAGTCTGTGAGCCTGGATGTCTGGATTTAGATTTTGAACGTTTAAAAATTTCTTCCAGGGTAACCATGGTCGATTGGGAAAGCCTACGAGAAGTCACGCTTAAGTCGGCCAAGATCATGCCCATAATAATGTTGTAGTATTGGGGTGAGTTTGTGGGTCCAGGCCTTTATTGAAGAAAATCATGCCCAGTAATGTGTTACTGTTATGGGATTAGTCTGTGAGCCTGGATGTCTGGACGTAGGTTTTGAATGCTCAAAAATTTGTTCCAGGGTTACCATGGTCGAGTGGATAAGCGCCCGAGAAGTCGCACTTAAACCGGCCAATATCGACTGGATGAAGCGCCTGGATGTCTGGATGTAGGTTTTGAACGCTCAAACATTTGTTACAGGGTTACCATGGTCGAGTGGATTAGCGTCCGAGAAGTCACACTTAAACTGGACAATATCGCCTGGATGTCTGGACTTAGGTTTTGAACGCTTAAAAATTTCTTCCAGGGTTACCATGGTCGAGTGGGAAAGCCTACGAGAAGTCACTCTTAACCCTGTCAAGATCATGCCCATGAAAGTTTAATAGTAATGGGTTGAATCTGTGGGCCCAGGCCTTTACTGAATAAAATCATGCCCAGTAATGTGTTGCTGTCATGGGGTTTGTCTGTGAGCCTGGATGTCTGGATTTAGGTTTTGAACGCTTAAAATTTTCTTCCAGGGTTAATACGGTCGAGTGGGAAAGCATTTACGAGAAGTCACACTTAACCCGCCAAGATCATGCCCTATTAGTGTTATAGTAATGGAGTGAGTTTGTGGGCCCAAGCCTTAAAGAAAACTGTAATACAGGGCCTTTACTGAATAAAATCATGCCCAGTAATGTGTTACTGTTATGGGGTTAGTCTGTGAGCCTGTATGTCTGGACGTAGGTTTTGAATGCTTGAATATTTCTTCCAGGGTTGCCATTGTTGAGTGGAAAAGACTACGAGAAGTCACACTTAAACCGGCCAAGAACATGCCCATACTAGTGTTATAGTAATGGGGTGAGTTTGTGGGCTCAGGCCTTTACTGAATAAAATAAACCCGACAAAGCTCATGCCCTTGAAAGTCTTATAGTACTGGGGTGAGTTTGTGGGCCCAGGCCTTGAAGAAAACTGTAATACAGGGCCTTTAGTGAATAAACTCATGCCCAGTAATGTCTTGCTGTTATGGGGTTAGTCTAGAGCCTGGATATCTGGACGTAGGTTTTGAATGCTCAAATATTTGTTCCAGGGTTACCATGGTCGAGTGGATTAGCATCCAAAGAGTTGCTCTTAAACCGGCCAATATTGCCTGGATGTCTGGACTTAGGTTTTGAACGCTTAAAAATTTCTTCCAGGGTTACCATGGTCGAGTGGGAAAGCCTATGAGAAGTCACTCTTAACCCTGTCAAGATCATGCCCTTTAAAGTTTTATAGTAATGGGGTCAGTTTGTAGGCCCAGGCCTTAAAGAAAACTGTAATACAGGGCCTTTACTGAATAAAATCATGCCAAGTAATTTGTTACTGTTATGGGGTTAGTCTGTGAGCCTGGATGTCTGGATTTAGATTTTGAACGTTTAAAAATTTCTTCCAGGGTAACCATGGTCGAGTGGGAAAGCCTACGAGAAGTCACACTTAAGTCGGCCAAGATCATGCCCATAATAATGTTGTAGTATTGGGGTGAGTTTGTGGGTCCAGGCCTTTACTGAATAAAATCATGCCCAGTAATGTGTTACTGTTATGGGATTAGTCTGTGAGCCTGGATGTCTGGACGTAGGTTTTGAATGCTCAAAAATTTGTTCCAGGGTTACCATGGTTGAGTGGATTAGCATCCGAGAAGTCACACTTAACCCGGCCAAGATCATAACCCTATTAGTGTTATAGTAATGGAGTGAGTTTGTGGGCCCAAGCCTTAAAGAAAACTGTAATACAGGGCCTTTACTGAATAAAATCATGCCCAGTAATGTGTTACTGTTATGGGGTTAGTCTGTGAGCCTGTATGTCTGGACCTAGGTTTTGAATGCTTGAATATTTCTTCCAGGGTTACCATTGTTGAGTGGGAAAGACTACGAGAAGTCACACTTAAACCGGCCAAGATCATGCCCATATTAGTGTTATAGTAATGGGGTGAGTCTGTGGGCTCAGGCCTTTACTGAATAAAATAAACCAGACAAAGATCATGCCCTTGAAAGTGTTATAGTACTGGGGTGAGATTGTGGGCCCAGGCCTTGAAGAAAACTGTAATACAGGGCCTTTAGTGAATAAAATCATGCCCAGTAATGTCTTGCTGTTATAGGCTTAGTCTAGAGCCTGGATATCTGGATGTAGGTTTTGAATGCTCAAATATTTGTTCCAGGGTTACCATGGTCGAGTGGATTAGCATCCAAAGAGTTGCACTTAAACCGCCAATATCGCCTGGATGAAGCGCCTGGATGAAGCCCTGGATGTCTGGACTTAGGTTTTGAACGCTTAAAAATTTCTTCCAGGGTTACCATGGTCGAGTGGGAAAGCCTACGAGAAGTCACTCTTAACCCTGTCAAGCTCATGCCCTTAAAAGTTTAATAGTAATGGGTTGAATCTGTGGGCCCAGGCCTTTACTGAATAAATTCATGCCCAGTAATGTGTTGCTGTTATGGGGTTTGTCTTGAGCCTGGATGTCTGGATTTAGGTTTTGAACGCTTAAAAATTTCTTCCAGGGTTAATATGGTCGAGTGGGAAAGCCTCACGAGAAGTCACACTTAACCCGCCAAGATCATGCCCCTATTAGTGTTATAGTAATGGAGTGAGTTTGTGGGCCCAAGCCTTAAGGAAAACTCTAATACAGGGCCTTTACTGAATAAAATCATGCCCAGTAATGTGTTACTGTTATGGGGTTAGTCTGTGAGCCTGTATGTCTGGACGTAGGTTTTGAATGCTTGAATATTTCTTCCAGGGTTGCCATTGTTGAGTGGGAAAGACTACGAGAAGTCACACTTAAACCGGCCAAGATCATGCCCATAATATTGTTATAGTAATGGGGTGAGTCTGTGGCTCAGGCCTTTACTGAATAAAATAAACCCGACAAAGATCATGCCCTTGAAAGTGTTATAGTACTGGGGTGAGTTTGTGGGCCCAGGCCTTGAAGAAAACTGTAATACAGGGCCTTTAGTGAATAAAATCATGCCCAGTAATGTCTTGCTGTTATGGGGTTAGTCTAGAGCCTGGATATCTGGGCGTAGGTTTTGAATGCTCAAATATTTGTTCCAGGGTTACCATGGTCGAGTGGATTAGCATCCAAAGAGTTGCACTTAAACCGCCAATATCGCCTGGATGAAGCCCCTGGATGTCTGGACTTAGGTTTTGAACGCTTAAAAATTTCTTCCAGGGTTACCATGGTCGAGTGGGAAAGCCTTATGAGAAGTCACTCTTAACCCTGTCAAGATCGTGCTCTTTAAAGTTTTATAGTAATGGGGTGAGTTTGTGGGCCCAGGTCTTAAAGAAAACTGTAATACAGGGTCTTTACTGAATAAAATCATGCCCAGTAATGTGTTACTGTTATGGGTTTAGTCTGTGAGCCTGGATGTCTGGATTTAGATTTTGAACGCTTAAAAATTTCTTCCAGCGTTACCATGGTCGAGTGGGAAAGCCTACGAGAAGTCACACTTAAGTCGCCAAGATCATGCCTATAATAATGTTGTAGTATTGGGGTGAGTTTGTGGGTCCAGGCCTTTACTGAATAAAATCATGCCCAGTAATGTGTTACTGTTATGGGATTAGTCTGTGAGCCTGGATGTCTGGACGTAGGTTTTGAATGCTTAAAAATTTTTTCCAGGGTTACCATGGTCGAGTGGGAAAGCCTATGAGAAGTCACTCTTAACCCTGTCAAGATCATGCCCTTTAAAGTTTTATAGTAATGGGGTGAGTTTGTGGGCCCAGACCTTAAAGAAAACTGTAATACAGGGCCTTTACTGAATAAAATCATGCCCAGTAATGTGTTACTGTTATGGGATTAGTCTGTGAGCCTGGATGTCTGGACGTAGGTTTTGAATGCTCAAAAAATTTGTTCCAGGGTTACCATGGTCGAGTGGATAAGCGTCTGAGAAGTCGCACTTAAATCGGCCAATATCGACTGGATGAAGCGCCTGGATGAAGCCCCTGGATGTCTGGACTTAGGTTTTGAATGCTCAAATATTTGTTCCAGGGTTACCATGGTCGAGTGGATTAGCATCCAAAGAGTTGCACTTAAACCGCCAATATTGCCTGGCTGAAGCGCCTGGATGAAGCCTCTGGATGTCTGGACTTAGGTGTTGAACGCTTAAAAATTTCTTCCAGGGTTACCATGGTCGAGTGGGAAAGCCTATGAGAAGTCATTCTTAACCCTGTCAAGATCATGCCCTTTAAAGTTTTATAGTAATGGAGTGAGTTTGTGGGCCCAAGCCTTAAAGAAAACTGTAATACAGGGCCTTTACTGAATAAAATCATGCCCAGTAATGTGTTACTGTTATGGGGTTAGTCTGTGAGCCTGTATGTCTGGACGTAGGTTTTGAATGCTTGAATATTTCTTCCAGGGTTGCCATTGTTGAGTGGGAAAGACTACGAGAAGTCACACTTAAACCGGCCAAGATCATGCCCATAATAGTGTTATAGTAATGGGGTGAGTCTGTGGGCTCAGGCCTTTACTGAATAAAATAAACCCGACAAAGATCATGCCCTTGAAAGTGTTATAGTACTGGGGTGAGTTTGTAGGCCCAGGCCTTGAAGAAAACTGTAATACAGGGCCTTTAGTGAATAAAATCATGCCCAGTAATGTCTTGCTGTTATGGGGTTAGTCTTAAGCCTGGATATCTGGACGTAGGTTTTGAATGCTCAAATATTTGTTCCAGGGTTACCATGGTTGAGTGGATTAGCATCCGAGAAGTCACACTTAAACTGGCCAATATCGCCTGGATGAAGCCCCTGGATGTCTGGACTTAGGTTTTGAATGCTTAAAAATTTCTTCCAGGGTTACCATGGTCGAGTGGAAAGCCTATGAGAAGTCACTCCTAACCTTGTCAAGATCATGCCTTTAAAGTTTTTTAGTAATGGGGTGAGTTTGTGGGCCCAGACCTTAAAGAAAACTGTAATACAGGGCCTTTACTGAATAAAATCATGCCCAGTAATGTGTTACTGTTATGGGGTTAGTCTGTGAGCCTGGATGTCTGGATTTAGATTTTGAACGTTTAAAAATTTCTTCCAGGGTAACCATGGTCGAGTGGGAAAGCCTACGAGAAGTCAGACTTAAGTCGGCCAAGATCATGCCCATAATATAGTAGTATTGGGGTGAGTTTGTGGGTCCAGGCCTTTACTAAATAAAATCATGCCCAGTAACGTGTTACTGTTATGGGATTAGTCTGTGAGCCTGGATGTCTGGACGTAGGTTTTGAATGCTCAAAAATTTGTTCCAGGGTTACCATGGTTGAGTGGATTAGCATTCGAGAAGTCGCACTTAAACCGGCCAATATCGCCTGGATGAAGCGCATGGAAGAAGCCCCTGGATGTCTGGACTTAGGTTTTGAATGCTTAAAAATTTCTTCCAGGGTTACCATGGTCGAGTGGGAAAGCCTATGAGAAGTCACTCTTAACCCTGTCAAAATCATGCCCTTTAAAGTTTTATAGTAATGGGCTGAGTTTGTGGGCCCAGATCTTAAAGAAAACTGTAATACAGGGCCTTTACTGAATAAAATCATGCCCAGTAATGTGTTACTGTTATGGGATTACGTGTGATAAATGCAGGGAAATAGCTAGGCTGACAGAGAAGGTTTTAGAATTAGAGACACGTATCCAAACTTTAATTGAGGACAGTAAGAATGCGAGGGCTGTAGATACTGCTTTGGATGCGACTAGTACAGTGAATCATGTACATTGTTCGGTTCCAGCTTCAGAGCCCGTGCAGCAGGGCAATTGGGTGACCGTGAGGCGGGCTAGTCGCGGGTCAAAACACCGCTCATCTGTTCCGATCAGAACATCAAACAGGTTCTCCCCACTCAGTGACGCACCCACTGAGAAACCTGATCAAAGTGCCCTAGTAATTGGCGATTCTATTGTACGGAACGTGAAAATAGAGACACCAGCCACCATAGTCCAATGCTTACGGGAGCCAGAGCGCCTGACATCTTGTCAAATTTAAAAGTGCTGGCTAATGCTAAACGTAAATTTCGTAAGATTGTTATTCACGTCGGCGCTAATGATGTTCGACTTCGCCAGTCGGAGATCACTAAAAATAATATTAAAGAGGTGTGTGAATTTGCAAGCACGATGTCGGACAATGTAATCTGCTCTGGTCCCCTCCCTGCTTACCGGGTGATGAGATTCACAGCAGATTGCTGGGTCTCAATGGCTGGATGTCTAAGTGGTGCCTGCAGAACAACATAGGCTTTATAGACAATTGGATGAGTTTCTGGGGCAGACCTGACCTGTTGAAAAGAGATGGTCTTCACCCTCTTGGGGTGGTGCCGCTCTTCTATCTAGAAATATGGCATATAGTCTTATAGCTCCAACATGACCAACTAGTGCCCAGGTCAGGAAGCAGACAGACCGGCTAAACCGACCGTCTGCTAGCTGCCTCACGTCACAGAAGGCAGTTAATTCTCAGCACATAGAGACTCTTTCACCTAGATATCACACTATAGAGACTGTGTCTGTTCCCGAATTAGAATATGCAGAGAACGTCCAAACCTAATCAAAAGCAATAATTTAATTAATGTCCAACAAATTAAAACTACCTATAATTCAAATAAGCAAACGATAAAACTTGGCTCGCTAAATATTAGATCACTTTCCACACAAAAGCACTTTATGTATATGATTTGATCAATGATCAGAAGCTAGATTTGCTTTGTTTGACAGAAACCTGGCTAAAACCAGATGATTATATTACTCTAAATGAATCTACCCCAAAATTATTTCTATAAAAATGTGCCACGTTTAAAAGGTAGAGGGGAGGTGTTGCTACAATTTATAACAATATTCTTAGTACTTCTCAGAGGCAGGCTTTAAATATAACTCATTTGAAGTTTTGGTGCTGCATATAACATTATCTACAGAATCATGTGCTAGTGATAAATCTTCTGTCATGTTTGTACTGGCTACTGTATACAGGCCACCAGGACACAGCACAGATTTCATTAAAGAATTTGCTGATTTTCTAACTGAGTTAGTACTGGCCGCAGATAAAGTCTTAATTGTTGGCGATTTTAATATCCATGTTGATAATGAAAAAGACTCATTAGGATCAGCTTTCTTAGACATTTTAAACTCCATTGGGGTTAGACAACACGTCTCTGGACCTACTCATTGTCAAAATCATACTCTAGATCTAATACTGTCACATGGAATAGATGTTAAAATGGTTGAAGTACTGCAGCAAAGTGATGACATTTCAGATCACTATCTAGTCTTGTGTGAACTTTGTATAGTTAAACCTGTAAACTCTGCACCTTATTACAAGTATGGTAGAACCATCACTTCCACCACAAAAGAAAGCTTTCTAAATAACCTTCCTGACTTATCTCAATTCCTTAGTTCATCCAATACGATGCAAAAACTTGATGATGTAACAGAAACTATGCACTCTCTTTTTCTAGCACTTTAGATACAGTTGCTCCTTTGCACTTAAAAAGATAAAAGAAAACAATCTGACTCCATGGTATAATGACAACACACGCACCCTAAAGAGAGCAGCCCGGAAAATGGGCGCAGGTGGAGAAAAACCAAATTAGAAGTATTTCATTGTATTGCCTGGCGGGAGAGTATGCTGTCATACAGAAAAGCATTAAAAATAGCAAGATCTGATTATTTTTCATCCCTTTTAGAAGAAAACAAACACAACCCCGGTATTTATTCAGTACAGTGACTAAATTAACAAAAAATAAAGCATCAGCAGGTGCTAATATGCCCCAAGAGTATAGCTGCAATGAGTTCATGAATTTCTTTACTTCTAAGATTGATACCATCAGAGATAAAATTGTAACTATGCAGCCGTCAACTACAGTTTCACATCAGATAATGAGCTTTAGATCCCCTAAGGAAAAATTACACTCTTTCTCTATTATAGGAGAAGAAGACTTGTACAAACTTGTTAAATCATCTAAACCAGCAACATGTATGTTAGACCCTATTCCATCTAAACTATTAAAAGATCTGCTTCCAGAAGTCATAGATCCTATTTTGAACATTATTAATTCATCATTGTCATTAGGATATGTTCCCAAAACCTTTAAACTGGCTGTAGTTAAACCTCTCATTAAGAAACCACATCTTGATCCCAAAGACTTAGTAAATTACAGACCAATCTCTAATCTCCTTTTCTGTCAAAGATACTAGAAAAGGTAGTATCCTCACAACTGTATTCCTTTTTAGAAAAAAATGGTGTCTGTGAGGATTTCCAATCAGGTTTTAGACCGTACCATAGTACTGAGACTGCTCTCATTAGAGTTACTAATGACCTGCTTCTATCATCTGATCGTGGTTTTATCTCGTTATTAGTGCTATTAGATCTTAGCGCAGCATTCGATACTATCGATCACAACATTCTCTTGGATAGACTAGAAAACTATGTTGGCATTAGAGGAAGCGCCTTAGCATGGTTTACATCATATCTATCTGACCGCTATCAGTTTGTGGCATTAAATGAGGAGGTATCATATCGATCAAAAGTGAAATATGGAGTTCCTCAAGGCTCAGTGCTAGGACCGTTACTTTTCAACCTTTACATGTTACCTCTGGGAGATATTATCAGGAGTCATGGTGTTAGCTTTCACTGCTATGCTGATGATACTCAGCTCTATATTTCAGCGCAGCCTGGTGATACACACCAAATTGAGAATCTAACAGAATGCATAGTCGATATAAAAAGCTGGATGATGAGTAACTTCTTAATGTTAAATTCTGAAAAACAGAGGTGCTAATAATTGGACCTAAAAACCCCACATATAATAATCTAGAACACAGCCTATCACTTGATGGCTGCTCTGTTAATTCTTCATCATCAGTTAGGAACCTAGGTGTGCTGTTTGACCGCAATCTTTCCTTTGAAAATCATGTTTCTAGCATCTGTAAAACTGCGTTTTTCCATCTTAAAAATATATCTAAATTACGACCTATGCTTTCAACCTCTAATGCAGAAATATTAATTCATGCGTTTATGACCTCAAGGTTAGATTATTGCAATGCTTTATTGGGTGGTTGTTCTGCACGCTTAATAAACAAACTTCAGCTAGTCCAAAACGCAGCAGCCAGAGTCCTTACTAGAACTAGGAAGTATGATCACATTAGCCCAGTTCTGTCAACACTGCACTGGCTCCCTATCAAACATCGAATAGATTTTAAAATCCTATTAATTACCTATAAAGCCCTGAATGGTTTAGCTCCTCAATACTTGAGCGAGCTCTTATCACATTATAGTCCTGCACGTCCGCTGCGTTCTCAAAACTCTGGCCATTTGATAATACCTAGAATATCAAAATCAACTGCATGGGCGGCAGATCATTTTCCTATCTAGCACCTAAACTCTGGAACAATCTCTCCCTAACTCTGTTCGGGAAGCAGACACACTCTGCCAGTTTAAATCTAGATTAAAGACACATCTTTTAACTTAGCCTACACATAACACACCAACACACCTTTTATTATTCAAATCCGTTAAAGGATTTTTAGGCTGCATTACTTAGATTTGCTGGAACCGGGAACACTATCTCCTAAAATACGATGTACTTGTGACATCGTAAAAAAAGAATGGCATCTACGCTAATATTAGTCCTGTTTCTTTCTCAATCTGTTTTTACAGTTTGTATCCAGACTAGATGGTGGATCAGCACCCAGAGATTATGTTCATCAGAGACCAGAAAACCTAGATGCGCCCGTCGACAGATCACCAGATCCTGATGCACACACACACACGCACACACTAAGTCATTTACACTACCTGACACAGCTGCGTTTAAAATTTAACTGGAGGTTAAGTGCTGGGCGTCCGGTCAGAGGAGAACTGACCCCAACTGAGTCTGGTTTCTCCCAAGGTTTTTTTTTCTCCATTCTATATGCATGGGGTTTTGTTTCCTTGCCGCTGTCGCCTCTGGCTTGCTTGGTTGGGGACACTTAACTTCTAGTGACTATCGTTGAATTGACTACAGAGACCGTCTCTGCATTTAATAAGAAATTGGTCACTCTCGTCACTATATATCCCTGTCATTATACTGTACAGTGCTTTGATGCAACCTGTGTTGTTAAAAGCGCTATATAAAAAAAAATGATTGATTGATTGATTAGTCTGTGAGCCTGGATGTCTGGACGTAGGTTTTGAATGCTCAAAAATTTGTTCCAGGGTTACCATGGTCGAGTGGATAAGCGTCCGAGAAGTCGCACTTAAACCAGCCAATATCGACTGGATGAAGCGCCTGGATGTCTGGATGTAGGTTTTGAACGCTCAAACATTTGTTACAGGGTTACCATGGTCGAGTGGATTAGCGTCCGAGAAGTCACACTTAAACTGGACAATATCGCCTGGATGTCTGGACTTAGGTTTTGAACGCTTAAAAATTTCTTCCAGGGTTACCATGGTCGAGTGGGAAAGCCTACGAGAAGTCACTCTTAACCCTGTCAAGATCATGCCCATAAAAGTTTAATAGTAATGGGTTGAATCTGTGGGCCCAGGCCTTTACTGAATAAAATCATGCCCAGTAATGTGTTGCTGTCATGGGGTTTGTCTGTGAGCCTGGATGTCTGGATTTAGGTTTTGAACGCTTAAAATTTTCTTCCAGGGTTAATACGGTCGAGTGGGAAAGCCTACGAGAAGTCACACTTAACCCGGCCAAGATCATGCCCTATTAGTGTTATAGTAATGGAGTGAGTTTGTAGGCCCAAGCCTTAAAGAAAACTGTAATACAGGGCCTTTACTGAATAAAATCATGCCCAGTAATGTGTTACTGTTATGGGGTTAGTCTGTGAGCCTGTATGTCTGGACGTAGGTTTTGAATGCTTGAATATTTCTTCCAGGGTTGCCATTGTTGAGTGGAAAAGACTACGAGAAGTCACACTTAAACCGGCCAAGAACATGCCCATACTAGTGTTATAGTAATGGGGTGAGTCTGTGGGCTCAGGCCTTTACTGAATAAAATAAACCCGACAAAGATCATGCCCTTGAAAGTCTTATAGTACTGGGGTGAGTTTGTGGGCCCAGGCCTTGAAGAAAACTGTAATACAGGGCCTTTAGTGAATAAACTCATGCCCAGTAATGTCTTGCTGTTATGGGGTTAGTCTAGAGCCTGGATATCTGGACGTAGGTTTTGAATGCTCAAATATTTGTTCCAGGGTTACCATGGTCGAGTGGATTAGCATCCAAAGAGTTGCTCTTAAACCGGCCAATATCGCCTGGATGTCTGGACTTAGGTTTTGAACGCTTAAAAATTTCTTCCAGGGTTACCATGGTCGAGTGGGAAAGCCTATGAGAAGTCACTCTTAACCCTGTCAAGATCATGCCCTTTAAAGTTTTATAGTAATGGGGTGAGTTTGTGGGCCCAGACCTTAAAGAAAACTGTAATACAGGGCCTTTACTGAATAAAATCATGCCCAGTAATGTGTTACTGTTATGGGGTTAGTCTGTGAGCCTGGATGTCTGGATTTACATTTTGAACGTTTAAAAATTTCTTCCAGGGTAACCATGGTCGAGTGGGAAAGCCTACGAGAAGTCAGACTTAAGTCGGCCAAGATCATGCCCATAATAATGTAGTAGTATTGGGGTGAGTTTGTGGGTCCAGGCCTTTACTAAATAAAATCATGCCCAGTAACGTGTTACTGTTATGGGATTAGTCTGTGAGCCTGGATGTCTGGACGTAGGTTTTGAATGCTCAAAAATTTGTTCCAGGGTTACCATGGTTGAGTGGATTAGCATTCGAGAAGTCGCACTTAAACCGGCCAATATCGCATGGATGAAGCGCCTGGAAGAAGACCCTGGATGTCTGGACTTAGGTTTTGAATGCTTAAAAATTTCTTCCAGGGTTACCATGGTCGAGTGGGAAAGCCTATGAGAAGTCACTCTTAACCCTGTCAAAATCATGCCCTTTTAAAGTTTTATAGTAATGGGCTGAGTTTGTGGGCCCAGACTTAAAGAAAACTGTAATACAGGGCCTTTACTGAATAAAATCATGCCCAGTAATGTGTTACTGTTATGGGATTAGTCTGTGAGCCTGGATGTCTGGACGTAGGTTTTGAATGCTCAAAAATTTGTTCCAGGGTTACCATGGTCGAGTGGATAAGTGTCTGAGAAGTCACACTTAAACCGGCCAATATCGACTAGATGAAGCGCCTGGATGTCTGGATGTAGGTTTTGAACGCTCAAACATTTGTTACAGGGTTACCATGGTCGAGTGGATTAGCGTCCGAGAAGTCGCACTTAAACCGGACAATATCGCCTGGATGTTTGGACTTAGGTTTTGAACGCTTAAAAATTTCTTCCAGGGTTACCATGGTCGAGTGGGAAAGCCTATGAGAAGTCACTCTTAACCCTGTCAAGATCATGCCCTTTAAAGTTTTATAGTAATGGGGTGAGTTTGTGGGCCCAGACCTTAAAGAAAACTGTAATACAGGGCCTTTACTGAATAAAATCATGCCCAGTAATGTGTTACTGTTATGGGGTTAGTCTGTGAGCCTGGATGTCTGGATTTACATTTTGAACGTTTAAAAATTTCTTCCAGGGTAACCATGGTCGAGTGGGAAAGCCTCACGAGAAGTCAGACTTAAGTCGCCAAGATCATGCCCATAATAATGTAGTAGTATTGGGGTGAGTTTGTGGGTCCAGGCCTTTACTAAATAAAATCATGCCCAGTAACGTGTTACTGTTATGGGATTAGTCTGTGAGCCTGGATGTCTGGACGTAGGTTTTGAATGCTCAAAAATTTGTTCCAGGGTTACCATGGTTGAGTGGATTAGCATTCGAGAAGTCGCACTTAAACCGCCAATATCGCCTGGATGAAGCGCCTGGAAGAAGCCCTGGATGTCTGGACTTAGGTTTTGAATGCTTAAAAATTTCTTCCAGGGTTACCATGGTCGAGTGGGAAAGCCTATGAGAAGTCACTCTTAACCCTGTCAAAATCATGCCCTTTAAAGTTTTATAGTAATGGGGCTGAGTTTGTAGGCCCAGACCTTAAAGAAAACTGTAATACAGGGCCTTTACTGAATAAAATCATGCCCAGTAATGTGTTACTGTTATGGGATTAGTCTGTGAGCCTGGATGTCTGGACGTAGGTTTTGAATGCTCAAAAATTTGTTCCAGGGTTACCATGGTCGAGTGGATAAGTGTCTGAGAAGTCGCACTTAAACCGGCCAATATCGACTAGATGAAGCGCCTGGATGTCTGGATGTAGGTTTTGAACGCTCAAACATTTGTTACAGGGTTACCATGGTCGAGTGGATTAGAGTCCGAGAAGTCGCACTTAAACCGGACAATATCGCCTGGATGTTTGGACTTAGGTTTTGAACGCAAAAAATTTCTTCCAGGGTTACCATGGTCGAGGCGGGAAAGCCTACGAGAAGTCACTCTTAACTCTGTCAAGCTCATGCCCATAAAAGTTTAATAGTAATGGGTTGAATCTGTGGGCCCAGGCCTTTACTGAATAAATTCATGCCCAGTAATGTGTTGCTGTTATGGGGTTTGTCTGTGAGCCTGGATGTCTGGATTTAGGTTTTGAACGCTTAAAAAATTTCTTCCAGGGTTAATATGGTCGAGTGGGAAAGCCTACGAGAAGTCACACTTAACCTGCCAAGATCATGCCCCTATTAGTGTTATAGTAATGGAGTGAGTTTGTGGGCCCAAGCCTTAAGGAAAACTGTAATACAGGGCCTTTACTGAATAAAATCATGCCCAGTAATTTGTTACTGTTATGGGGTTAGTCTGTGAGCCTGTATGTCTGGACGTAGGTTTTGAATGCTTGAATATTTCTTCCAGGGTTGCCATTGTTGAGTGGGAAAGACTAATAGAAGTCACACTTAAACCGGCCAAGATCATGCCCATAATATTGTTATAGTAATGGGGTGAGTCTGTGCAGGCTCAGGCCTTTACTGAATAAAAATAAACCCGACAAAGATCATGCCCTTGAAAGTGTTATAGTACTGGGGTGAGTTTGTGGGCCCAGGCCTTGAAGAAAACTGTAATACAGGGCCTTTAGTGAATAAAATCATGCCCAGTAATGTCTTGCTGTTATGGGGTTAGTCTAGAGCCTGGATATCTGGGCGTAGGTTTTGAATGCTCAAATATTTGTTCCAGGGTTACCATGGTCGAGTGGATTAGCATCCAAAGAGTTGCACTTAAACCGGCCAATATCGCCTGGATGAAGCCCCTGGATGTCTGGACTTAGGTTTTGAACGCTTAAAAATTTCTTCCAGGGTTACCATGGTCGAGTGGGAAAGCCTTATGAGAAGTCACTCTTAACCCTGTCAAGATCGTGCCCTTTAAAGTTTTATAGTAATGGGGTAAGTTTGTGGGCCCAGGTCTTTACTGAATAAAATCATGCCCAGTAATGTGTTGCTGTTATGGGTTTAGTCTGTGAGCCTGGATGTCTGGATTTAGATTTTGAACGCTTAAAAATTTTTTCCAAGGTTAATATGGTCGAGTGGGAAAGCCTCACGAGAAGTCACACTTAACTAACCCGGCCAAGATCATGCCCCTATTAGTGTTATAGTAATAGAGTGAGTTTGTGGGCCCAAGCCTTAAGGAAAACTGTAATACAGGGCCTTTACTGAATAAAATCATGCCCAGTAATGTGTTACTGTTATGGGGTTAGTCTGTGAGCCTGGATGTCTGGATTTAGATTTTGAACGTTTAAAAATTTCTTCCAGGGTTACCATGGTCGAGTGGGAAAGCCTACGAGAAGTCAGACTTAACTCGACCAAGATCACGCCTTTATAGTGTCATAGTAATCGGGTGAGTCTGTGGGTTCAGGCCTTTACTGAATAAAATAAACCCGACAAAGATCATGCCCTTGAAAGTGTTATAGTACTGGGGTGAGTTTATGGGCCCAGGCCTTGAAGAAAACTGTAATACAGGGCCTTTAGTGAATAAAATCATGCCCAGTAATGTCTTGCTGTTATGGGGTTAGTCTAGAGCCTGGATATCTGGACGTAGGCTTTGAATGCTCAAATATTTGTTCCAGGGTTACCATGGTCGAGTGGATTAGCATCCAAAAAGTTACACTTAAACCGGCCAATATCGCCTGGATGAAGCCCCTGGATGTCTGGACTTAGGTTTTGAACGCTTAAAAATTACTTCCAGGGTTACCATGGTCGAGTGGGAAAGCCTATGAGAAGTCACTCTTAACCCTGTCAAGATCATGCCCTTTAAAGTTTTATAGTAATGGGGTGAGTTTCAGGCCCAGGCCTTAAAGAAAACTGTAATACAGGGCCTTTACTGAATAAAATCATGCCCAGTAATGTGTTACTGTTATGGGGTTAGTCTGTGAGCCTGGATGTCTGGATTTAGATTTTGAACGTTTAAAAATTTCTTCCAGGGTAACCATGGTCGAGTGGGAAAGTTTCACGAGAAGTCACACTTAAGTCGCCAAGATCATGCCCATAATAATGTTGTAGTATTGGGGTGAGTTTGTGGGTCCAGGCCTTTACTGAATAAAATCATGCCCAGTAATGTGTTACTGTTATGGGATTAGTCTGTGAGCCTGGATGTCTGGACGTAGGTTTTGAATGCTCAAAAATTTGTTCCAGGGTTACCATGGTTGAGTGGATTAGCATCCGAGAAGTCGCACTTAAACGGCCAATATCGCCTGGATGAAGCGCCTGGATGAAGCCCCTGGATGTCTGGACTTAGGTTTTGAATGCTTAACAATTTCTTCCAGGGTTACCATGGTCGAGTGGGAAAGCCTATGAGAAGTCACTCTTAACCCTGTCAAGATCATGCCCTTTAAAGTTTTATAGTAATGGGGTGAGTTTGTGGGCCCAGACCTTAAAGAAAACTGTAATACAGGGCCTTTACTGAATAAAATCATGCCCAGTAATGTGTTACCGTTATGGGGTTAGTCTGTGAGCCTGGATGTCTGGATTTAGATTTTGAACGTTTAAAAATTTCTTCCAGGGTAACCATGGTCGAGTGGGAAAGCCTACGAGAAGTCAGACTTAAGTCGGCCAAGATCATGCCCATAATAATGTTGTAGTATTGGGGTGAGTTTGTGGGTCCAGGCCTTTACTGAATAAAATCATGCCCAGTAATGTGTTACTGTTATGGGATTAGTCTGTGAGCCTGGATGTCTGGACGTAGGTTTTGAATGCTCAAAAATTTGTTCCAGGGTTACCATGGTCGAGTGGATAAGCGTCCGAGAAGTCGCACTTAAACCGGCCATTATCGACTGGATGAAGCTCCTGGATGTCTGGATGTAGGTTTTGAACGCTCAAACATTTGTTACAGGGTTACCATGGTCGAGTGGATTAGCGTCCGAGAAGTCGCACTTAAACAGGACAATATCGCCTGGATGTCTGGACTTAGGTTTTGAACGCTTAAAAATTTCTTCCAGGGTTACCATGGTCGAGTGGGAAAGCCTACGAGAAGTCACTCTTAACCCTGTCAAGCTCATGCCCATAAAAGTTTAATAGTAATGGGTTGAATCTGTGGGCCCAGGCCTTTACTGAATAAATTCATGCCCAGTAATGTTTCGCTGTTATGGGGTTTGTCTGTGAGCCTGGATGTCTGGATTTAGGTTTTGAACGCTTAAAAATTTCTTCCAGGGTTAATATGGTCGAGTGGGAAAGCCTACGAGAAGTCACACTTAACCCGGCCAAGATCATGCCCCTATTAGTGTTATAGTAATGGAGTGAGTTTGTGGGCCCAAGCCTTAAGGAAAACTGTAATACAGGGCCTTTACTAAATAAAATCATGCCCAGTAATGTGTTACTGTTATGGGGTTAGTCTGTGAGCCTGGATGTCTGGACCTAGGTTTTGAACGCTTAAAAAATTCTTCCAGGGTTACCATGGTCGAGTGGGAAAGCCTACGAGAAGTCACACTTAACTCGACCAAGATCACGCCCTTTATAGTGTCATAGTAATCGGGTGAGTCTGTGGGCTCAGGCCTTTACTGAATAAAATAAACCCGACAAAGATCATGCCCTTGGAAGTGTTATAGTACTGGGGTGAGTTTGTGGGCCCAGGCCTTGAAGAAAACTGTAATACAGGTCCTTTAGTGAATAAAATCATGCCCATTAATGTCTTGCTGTTATGGGGTTAGTCTAGAGCCTGGATATCTGGACGTAGGTTTTGAATGCTCAAATATTTGTTCCAGGGTTACCATGGTCGAGTGGATTACATTCCGAGAAGTCACACTTAAACCGGCCAAGATCATGCCCATAATAGTGATATAGTAATGGGGTGAGTCTGTTGGCCCAGGCCTTTACTGAATAAAATCATGCCAAGTAATGTGTTCCTGTTATGGGGTTAGTCTGTGTGCTTGGATGTCTGGACGTAGGCTTTGAAAGCTTAAAAGTTTCTTTCAGGGTTACCATGGTTGAGTGGAAAAGCGTCCGAGAAGTCGCACTTAAACTGGCCAATATCGCCTGAATGTCTGGACTTAGGTTTTGAACGCTTAAAAATTTCTTCCATGGCTACCATGGTCGAGTGGGAAAGCCTACAAGAAGTCACAGTTAAGAAGGCCAAGATCATGCCCATAAAACTGTTGTAGTAATGGGTTGAATTTGTGAGCCCAGGCCTTTACTGAAAAAAAACATGCCTAGTAATGTGTTACTGTTATAGGGTTAGTCTGTGAGCCTGGATATCTGAACGTATGTTTTAAACACTCAAATATTTGTTCCAGGGTTAATATGGTCCAGTGGGAAAGCCTACGAGAAGTCACACTTAACCCGGCCAAAATCATTCCACTAATAGTGTTGTAGTAATGGATTGAGTCTGTGGGCCAAGGCCTTTACTTAATAAAGTCATGCCCAGTAATGTGTTGCTGTTATGGGGTTAGTCTTTGAGTCTGGATGTCTGGAAATAATTTTTAAATGCTTAAAAATATCTTCCAGGTGTTGGAAACTTTTTTTAGCTTCTTTTTAAGAAGAGACCAGGAGATTCTTGTTAAAGCAGGAGTTCGTTTTTTTATTTCGTTGCTGTAGTCATCTGCAAGAAGTCTTCAAGAAATCTTTAAGAAAATCGTCAAGCAATCTCCAAGAAAATCTTCAAGAAATCTCCAAGAAACAAATCTAACCGAAACATGTTAGGTTGAAGTATATATGTTTCAAAGGGGGAGGAGTACACAGAGGTGGAGACCAGTAAAACAAGAGTATGCAAATGCAATCAGGAACTTAGCCCAGAACAGGAACTTTCCCGATCCTTGATCTATTTAGCATCCAGGTGTCATTCAAATGCATAGGTGAAACAAAAGGCACAGTTGTACCTTAGGATTAGCATTCACACTTAATTTAGGACACCTACCAGATGTTCAAGAAATGAAAGACAAAAGATAACTGTCTCGGAGCTTGGGCTTCCTGCTCTTAGAATGTAAATCACAATACACATTCAGCATATACTGTTATATTGGCGTCTGTGTTTAACCTTTTATAAATTTGTAATACAACAATCCCCATTTGAGAGTTTTAATGACCCTCACATAACACAAATTTAATCCTTCTAAAATCCATTCTATAGCCTATGTTTAATAACATATGCTCCATCTTGCAGTCATGCAACTTGAAAAAGTTACAGGCACATATCTTATGTGTCTTTGCCTAGAATTGCTTAGGTTGTAATAGTTCTTTTCAGAACCATAACTTTGACAAAATACGACATGGGTGGTAATATGTCGTACAAAACTACATGATGACACAATCATGTAGCATAAGAGTGGAAGTCCTGAAGTCCATGCCGTCTGAATAACTGTGACGCCTGTTTCCTGTAGTCCATTTCCCTGTAGAATCATTCGGATGACTCTTTGTCCTCATGAAGCTTGTTCATGGATGTCTGAGGTGTAAATCAGGGTGCTGCATATGAGATGACCTTGCATATACACGGACCTGAAACACAAGAAAACAGAGAAACAGCAGACCAGCAGTATTCATGCATAGACATTTTTTAGACTTCTGGTGATCGTATAGTGGTTTAAATTTTGATGATCGTATAGTGGTTTAATTTTGATGATCGTATAGTGGTTTTGTTGACCTAGTCTTAAGTCATTTGACACCTATGGACCAGTGAGGTAAGGATGGACTAGTGGATGGGGAAAGGCCTATGAGGAAAATCTTCACACAGGGGTTGGCCCCGAGGCCTGTTGCGTTCGGTTCTTCCCCTGGGCTCCTCACTGGTCTATGTGTCCTAGTCTGTCCCTGTAGGTGATTTGTAAACCATTATTGAAAAAAACATCTTCATCCTCCAATGAAACATCAGTCATGGCAAACATCATAAAATATAGGATAGGTGTAATTTGGAGTGTGCTGTAGCATAACTTTGAAGGCTGTGAGTGTACTTAACTAGCAATGGAAGGAGACACCTTAAATTAAGTACTTGCAGCCCTAACAGCTAACACCTGAGCAAACTGCTCCAACAGTTGGGTAAAGTGGGGCTGCTTCAGAGTAGCTAGCAGACTAAGTAGGAGCTGGGTAAAGCTGTTAATTTCTCCTAAAGTCTTTTTGCTTTTCCTGCACTCTTTCATCCAGTGTCCAGATTTTCTACAGTAATGGCAATTGCCCTCCTCTTAGGACATTTAAATTTCTGCCTGTTCTCAGTGTTGACCTTAAAGGATGCTGCTGCAACCCTTACTCTGGCTTTAACATCAGAGTCTCTTTCCCATGTAGGTGAGGGTAAGCTCTGGGAGATTCCCTCTATATCTTTAGGTCCAAGCATTTTTGCAATGCTTTGGACCTGGACAACAGAAGAGTTGGGAAGAACACTTTCAACTGACTCAATTCCCTGAGATCTTCTCCTAGCACCACATACCTTTGTTGAATCTACAGGCACCTCAGTTTCAAAGAAGGCTTGCAAGTCAGGATATGTGCTATCAGGCTGATTAACGTCCACCTCAGTTTTTTCTGAAACTTTATTGTGGTTTAATTTTTTTGTCAAAGCCGATATTCTAGCACATAGCTCTTGGTTCTATTCCTCTAGTTCTGAGATGCGCTGAGATTGTTGTGTAGCTAGTGCTAAGCCAAATTCCCTGTGGCAGCAGATAATGCCTTTCAAATTGTTCTTACGTAAACATGCTCCTAAAACCTTTTTACACTCCTCTACAGACCAAGTCTTGTCTGGATGGATCTTGTATTTTTGAGTTAGCTTTTGTCTAACTTTCTCAGTTATTATAAGGTTCATTTGCATGCCTAAAAGTGATTTGAATTCACTATCTGACCACAAAGGAGTTGCAAGACCACCTTTCTCAGTTGTGGAAATGAGTCTAGCATTCTTTTTGAACATTGTAGATTTTGTTTTTGTTCCTTACACAAAGAAAACACTTAACGTCTCTCAACAGAGGGTACACTTGTTAACACAGATCAACTATGGTTAACCTTCTCTAACAAAGTAGAGGATAAAACAAACAATTAGCAAGTAATGCCAATCTTCCCTGCCTAAAACAGAGGATAAAGTCTTCCCTGCCTAAAACAGAGGATACACAAATATTAGCAAGTAATGCCAATCTTCCCTGCCTAAAACAGAGGATAAAGTCTTCCCTGCCTAAAACAGAGGATAAAGTCTTCCCTGCCTAAAACAGAGGATACAAAAATATTAGCAAGTAATGCTAACCTTCCCTGTTTGAAACAGAGGATGAGCAATTCTTCCCTAAAATTAATTTCTAGAGGATAACCTAGTTAACCAAACCCTACAGCTGTCTGTTAACTCTTCTCTGACGGCGCAGAGGTTTAAATGTACTGGTCTGTAATGGTTCTTTGGATAGAGTTACACTCACCAACCCTTGGTTGTACTGAAAGATTCAGTCTGGATCAAAGTCAGATCTTTGTTGAGCTTGAAGTTTCAGTCTGGATTCAGATGAGCAGCTCTATCCGGGTCACGGCACCAAAACTGTTGGAAACTTTTTTTAGCTTCTTTTTAAGAAGAGACCAGGAGATTCTTGGTAAAGCAGGAGTTCGTTTTTTTATTTCGTTGCTGTAGTCATCTGCAAGAAGTCTTCAAGAAATCTTTAAGAAAATCGTCAAGCAATCTCCAAGAAAATCTTCAAGAAATCTCCAAGAAACAAATCTAACCGAAACATGTTAGGTTGAAGTATATATGTTTCAAAGGGGGAGGAGTACACAGAGGTGGAGACCAGTAAAACAAGAGTATGCAAATGCGATCAGGAACTTAGCCCAGAACAGGAACTTTCCCGATCCTTGATCTATTTAGCATCCAGGTGTCATTCAAATGCATAGGTGAAACAAAAGGCACAGTTGTACCTTAGGATTAGCATTCACACTTGATTTAGGACACCTACCAGATGTTCAAGAAATGAAAGACAAAAGATAACTGTCTCGGAGCTTGGGCTTCCTGCTCTTAGAATGTAAATCACAATACACATTCAGCATATACTGTTATATTGGCGTCTGTGTTTAACCTTTTATAAATTTGTAATACAACACAGGGTTACCATGGTCGTGTGGGAAAGCCTACGAGAAGTAACGCTTAACCCCGCCAAGATCATGCCCATAAACGTGTTATAGTAATCGGGTGAATTTGTAGCCCCAGGCCTTAAAGAAAACTGTAATACAAGGCCTTTACTGAATAAAATCATGCCTAGTAATGTGTTACTGTTATGGGGTTAGTCTGTGAGCCTGGATGTCTGGACGTAGGTTTTGAATGCTCAAGTGTTTTTTCCAAGAAGTCGAAGTTAACTCGGCCAAGATCGGTTGGATGAAGAGCCTGGATGTTTGGACTTAGGTTTTGAACGCTTAAAAATTTCTTCCAGGGTTACCATGGTCGAGTGGGAAAGCGTCCTAAATATCACACCTATCCCGGCCAAGAATGCCTGGGTGAAGTGCCTGGATGTCTGTACTTAGGTTTTGAACGCTTAAAAATTTGCTCCAGGGTTACCATAGTCGAGTGGGAAAGCATCTGGGAAATCGCACTCAACCTGTCCAAAATCGCCTGGATTTCTGGAATTAGTTTTTAAATGCTTAAAAATTTGCTCCAGGGTTACCATAGTCGAGTGGGAAAGCATCCGAGAAATTGTACCTATCCCGTCTAAGATCGGTTGGATGAAGCGCCTGAATGTTTGGGATTAGTTTTTGAACGCTTAAAAATTTCATCCAGGGTGGCTGAGGTCGAATGGGAAAGCATCTGAGAAGTCGCACCTAACTCGGTCAATATCGGCTGGATGAAGCGCCTGGATGTTTGGGCTTAGGTTTTGAACGCTTAAAAATATCTTCCAGGGTTACCATGGTCGAGTGGGAAAGCCTACGAAAAGTTAAGTTTAACCCTGCCAAGATCATGCCCATTAAAGATTTATAGTAATGGGGTGAGTTTGTGGGCCCAGACCTTAAAGAAAACTGTATTACAGGGCCTTTACTGAATAAAATCATGCCCAGTAATGTGTTACTGTTTTAGGTTAGTCTGTGAGGCTGGATGTTTGGACGTATGGTTTTGAATTCTTAAAAATTTCTTCCAGGCTTACCATGGTCGAGTGGGAAAGCCTACGAGAAGTCACACTTAACCCAGCCAAGATCATGACCATGAAAGTGTTATAGTAATAGGTTGAGTTTGTAGGCCCAGACCTTTACTGAATAAAGTCATGCCCAGTAATGTGCTGCTTATATGGGGTTAGTCTGTGAGCCTGGATGTCTGGACGTAGGTTTTGAATGCATGTATATTTCTTCCAGTGTTACCATTGTTGAGTAGGAAAGACTACGAGAAGTCACACTTAAACCAGCCAAGATCATGTCCCTAATAGTGTTATAGTAATGGAATGAGTCTGTGGGCCCAGTCCTTTACTGATTAAAATCATGCCCAGTAATGTGTTGCTGTTATGGGGTTAGTCTGTGAGCCTGGATGTCTGGATTTAGGTTTTGAATGCTTCAATATTTCTTCCAGGGTTACCATGGTCGAGTGGGAAAACCTACGAGAAGTCACACTTAACCCGACCAAGATCATTCCCATGAAAGTTTTATGGTAATGGGTTGAGTCTGTGTGTCCAGGCCTTTACTGAAAAAAATCATGCCCAGTAATGTGTTACTGTTATGGGGTTAGTCTGTGTGCCTGGATGTCTGGACGTAGGTTTTGAATGCTTAAAAATTTCTTCAAGAGTTACCGTGGTCGAGTGGGAAAGCCTACGAGAAGTCACACTTAAGTAAGTCGCCCAGATCATGCCCATGAAAGTGTTATAGTAATGGGGTGAGTCTGTTGGTCAAGGCCTTTACTGAATAAAATCATGCCAAGTAATTTGTTACTGTTATGGGGTTAGTCTGTGAGCCTGGATGTCTGGATTTAGATTTTGAACGTTTAAAAATTTCTTCCAGGGTAACCATGGTCGAGTGGGAAAGCCTACGAGAAGTCACACTTAAGTCGGCCAAGATCATGCCCATAATAATGTTGTAGTATTGGGGTGAGTTTGTGGGTCCAGGCCTTTACTGAATAAAAATATGCCCAGTAATGTGTTACTGTTATGGGATTAGTCTGTGAGCCTGGATGTCTGGACGTAGGTTTTGAATGCTTAAAAATTTTTTCCAGGGTTACCATGGTCGAGTGGGAAAGCCTATGAGAAGTCACTCTTAACCCTGTCAAGATCATGCCCTTTAAAGTTTTATAGTAATGGGGTGAGTTTGTGGGCCCAGGCCTTAAAGAAAACTGTAATACAGGGCCTTTACTGAATAAAATCATGCCCAGTAATGTGTTACTGTTATGGGATTAGTCTGTGAGCCTGGATGTCTGGACGTAGGTTTTGAATGCTCAAAAATTTGTTCCAGGGTTACCATGGTCGAGTGGATAAGCGTCTGAGAAGTCGCACTTAAATCGCCAATATCGACTGGATGAAGCGCCTGGATGAAGCCCTGGATGTCTGGACTTAGGTTTTGAATGCTCAAATATTTGTTCCAGGGTTACCATGGTCGAGTGGATTAGCATCCAAAGAGTTGCACTTAAACCGCCAATATTGCCTGGCTGAAGCGCCTGGATGAAGCCTCTGGATGTCTGGACTTAGGTGTTGAACGCTTAAAAATTTCTTCCAGGGTTACCATGGTCGAGTGGGAAAGCCTATGAGAAGTCATTCTTAACCCTGTCAAGATCATGCCCTTTAAAGTTTTATAGTAATGGAGTGAGTTTGTGTGGGCCCAAGCCTTAAAGAAAACTGTAATACAGGGCCTTTACTGAATAAAATCATGCCCAGTAATGTGTTACTGTTATGGGGTTAGTCTGTGAGCCTGTATGTCTGGACGTAGGTTTTGAATGCTTGAATATTTCTTCCAGGGTTGCCATTGTTGAGTGGGAAAGACTACGAGAAGTCACACTTAAACCGGCCAAGATCATGCCCATAATAGTGTTATAGTAATGGGGTGAGTCTGTGGGCTCAGGCCTTTACTGAATAAAATAAACCCGACAAAGATCATGCCCTTGAAAGTGTTATACTACTGGGGTGAGTTTGTGGGCCCAGGCCTTGAAGAAAACTGTAATACAGGGCCTTTAGTGAATAAAATCATGCCCAGTAATGTCTTGCTGTTATGGGGTTAGTCTTAAGCCTGGATATCTGGACGTAGGTTTTGAATGCTCAAATATTTGTTCCAGGGTTACCATGGTTGAGTGGATTAGCATCCGAGAAGTCACACTTAAACTGGCCAATATCGCCTGGATGAAGCCCCTGGATGTCTGGACTTAGGTTTTGAATGCTTAAAAATTTCTTCCAGGGTTACCATGGTCGAGTGGAAAAGCCTATGAGAAGTCACTCCTAACCTTGTCAAGATCATGCCCTTTAAAGTTTTTTAGTAATGGGGTGAGTTTGTGGGCCCAGACCTTAAAGAAAACTGTAATACAGGGCCTTTACTGAATAAAATCATGCCCAGTAATGTGTTACTGTTATGGGGTTAGTCTGTGAGCCTGGATGTCTGGATTTAGATTTTGAACGTTTAAAAATTTCTTCCAGGGTAACCATGGTCGAGTGGGAAAGCCTACGAGAAGTCAGACTTAAGTCGCCAAGATCATGCCCATAATAATGTAGTAGTATTGGGGTGAGTTTGTGGGTCCAGGCCTTTACTAAATAAAATCATGCCCAGTAACGTGTTACTGTTATGGGATAGTCTGTGAGCCTGGATGTCTGGACGTAGGTTTTGAATGCTCAAAAATTTGTTCCAGGGTTACCATGGTTGAGTGGATTAGCATTCGAGAAGTCGCACTTAAACCGGCCAATATCGCCTGGATGAAGCGCATGGAAGAAGCCCCTGGATGTCTGGACTTAGGTTTTGAATGCTTAAAAATTTCTTCCAGGGTTACCATGGTCGAGTGGGAAAGCCTATGAGAAGTCACTCTTAACCCTGTCAAAATCATGCCCTTTAAAGTTTTATAGTAATGGGCTGAGTTTGTGGGCCCAGATCTTAAAGAAAACTGTAATACAGGGCCTTTACTGAATAAAATCATGCCCAGTAATGTGTTACTGTTATGGGATTAGTCTGTGAGCCTGGATGTCTGGACGTAGGTTTTGAATGCTCAAAAATTTGTTCCAGGGTTACCATGGTCGAGTGGATAAGTGTCCGAGAAGTCGCACTTAAACCGGCCAATATCGACTGGACGAAGCGCCTGGATGTCTGGATGTAGGTTTTGAACGCTCAAACATTTGTTACAGGGTTACCATGGTCGAGTGGATTAGCGTCCGAGAAGTCACACTTGAACCGGACAATATCGCCTGGATGTCTGGACTTAGGTTTTGAACGCTTAAAAAATTCTTCCAGGGTTACCATGGTCGAGTGGGAAAGCCTACGAGAAGTCACTCTTAACCCTGTCAAGATCATGCCCATAAAAGTGTAATAGTAATGGGTTGAATCTGTGGGCCCAGGCCTTTACTGAATAAAATCATGCCCAGTAAGTGTTGCTGTTCTGGGGTTTGTCTGTGATCCTGGATGTCTGGATTTAGGTTTTGAACGCTTAAAAATTTTTTCCAAGGTTAATATGGTCGAGTGGGAAAGCCTACGAGAAGTCACACTTAACCCGGCCAAGATCATGCCCCTATTAGTGTTATAGTAATAGAGTGAGTTTGTGGGCCCAAGCCTTAAGGAAAACTGTAATACAGGGCCTTTACTGAATAAAATCATGCCCAGTAATGTGTTACTGTTATGGGGTTAGTCTGTGAGCCTGGATGTCTGGATTTAGATTTTGAACGTTTAAAAATTTCTTCCAGGGTTACCATGGTCGAGTGGGAAAGCCTACGAGAAGTCACACTTAACTCGACCAAGATCACGCCCTTTATAGTGTCATAGTAATCGGGTGAGTCTGTGGGTTCAGGCCTTTACTGAATAAAATAAACCCGACAAAGATCATGCCCTTGAAAGTGTTATAGTACTGGGGTGAGTTTATGGTCCCAGGCCTTGAAGAAAACTGTAATACAGGGCCTTTAGTGAATAAAATCATGCCCAGTAATGTCTTGCTGTTATGGGGTTAGTCTAGAGCCTGGATATCTGGACGTAGGCTTTGAATGCTCAAATATTTGTTCCAGGGTTACCATGGTCGAGTGGATTAGCATCCAAAAAGTTACACTTAAACCGGCCAATATCGCCTGGATGAAGCCCCTGGATGTCTGGACTTAGGTTTTGAACGCTTAAAAATTACTTCCAGGGTTACCATGGTCGAGTGGGAAAGCCTATGAGAAGTCACTCTTAACCCTGTCAAGATCATGCCCTTTAAAGTTTTATAGTAATGGGGTGAGTTTGTGGGCCCAGGCCTTAAAGAAAACTGCAATACAGGGCGTTTACTGAATAAAATCATGCCCAGTAATGTGTTACTGTTATGGGGTTAGTCTGTGAGCCTGGATGTCTGGACGTAGGTTTTGAACGCTTAAAAATTTCTTCCAGGGTTACCATGGTCGAGTGGATTAGCATCCAAAGAGTTGCACTTAAACCGGCCAATATCGCCTGGATGAAGCCCCTGGATGTCTGGACTTAGGTTTTGAACGCTTAAAAATTTCTTCCAGGGTTACCATGGTCGAGTGGGAAAGCCTATGAGAAGACACTCTTAACCCTGTCAAGATCATGCCCTTTAAAGTTTTATAGTAATGGGGTGAGTTTGTGGGCCCAGGCCTTAAAGAAAACTGGAATACAGGGCCTTTACTGAATAAAATCATGCCCAGTAATGTGTTACTGTTATGGGGTTAGTCTGTGAGCCTGGATGTCTGGATTTAGATTTTGAACGTTTAAAATTTTCTTCCAGGGTAACCATGGTCGATTGGGAAAGCCTACGAGAAGTCACGCTTAAGTCGGCCAAGATCATGCCCATAATAATGTTGTAGTATTGGGGTGAGTTTGTGGGTCCAGGCCTTTACTGAATAAAATCATGCCCAGTAATGTGTTACTGTTATGGGATTACGTGTGATAAATGCAGGGAAATAGCTAGGCTGACAGAGAAGGTTTTAGAATTAGAGACACGTATCCAAACTTTAATTGAGGACAGTAAGAATGCGAGGGCTGTAGATACTGCTTTGGATGCGACTAGTACAGTGAATCATGTACATTGTTCGGTTCCAGCTTCAGAGCCCGTGCAGCAGGGCAATTGGGTGACCGTGAGGCGGGCTAGTCGCGGGTCAAAACACCGCTCATCCGTTCGATCAGAACATCAAACAGGTTCTCCCCACTCAGTGACGCACCCACTGAGAAACCTGATCAAAGTGCCCTAGTAATTGGCGATTCTATTGTACGGAACGTGAAAATAGAGACACCAGCCACCATAGTCCAATGCTTACCGGGAGCCAGAGCGTCTGACATCTTGTCAAATTTAAAAGTGCTGGCTAATGCTAAACGTAAATTTCGTAAGATTGTTATTCACGTCGGCGCTAATGATGTTCGACTTCGCCAGTCGGAGATCACTAAAAATAATATTAAAGAGGTGTGTGAATTTGCAAGCACGATGTCGGACAATGTAATCTGCTCTGGTCCCCTCCCTGCTTACCGGGGTGATGAGATTCACAGCAGATTGCTGGGTCTCAATGGCTGGATGTCTAAGTGGTGCCTGCAGAACAACATAGGCTTTATAGACAATTGGATGAGTTTCTGGGGCAGACCTGACCTGTTGAAAAGAGATGGTCTTCACCCCTCTTGGGGTGGTGCCGCTCTTCTATCTAGAAATATGGCATATAGTCTTATAGCTCCAACATGACCAACTAGTGCCCAGGTCAGGAAGCAGACAGACCGGCTAAACCGACCGTCTGCTAGCTGCCTCACGTCACAGAAGGCAGTTAATTCTCAGCACATAGAGACTCTTTCACCTAGATATCACACTATAGAGACTGTGTCTGTTCCCCGAATTAGAATATGCAGAGAACGTCCAAACCTAATCAAAAGCAATAATTTAATTAATGTCCAACAAATTAAAACTACCTATAATTCAAATAAGCAAACGATAAAACTTGGCTCGCTAAATATTAGATCACTTTCCACAAAAGCACTTTATGTATATGATTTGATCAATGATCAGAAGCTAGATTTGCTTTGTTTGACAGAAACCTGGCTAAAACCAGATGATTATATTACTCTAAATGAATCTACCCCCCAAAATTATTTCTATAAAAATGTGCCACGTTTAAAAGGTAGAGGGGGAGGTGTTGCTACAATTTATAACAATATTCTTAGTACTTCTCAGAGGGCAGGCTTTAAATATAACTCATTTGAAGTTTTGGTGCTGCATATAACATTATCTACAGAATCATGTGCTAGTGATAAATCTTCTGTCATGTTTGTACTGGCTACTGTATACAGGCCACCAGGACACAGCACAGATTTCATTAAAGAATTTGCTGATTTTCTAACTGAGTTAGTACTGGCCGCAGATAAAGTCTTAATTGTTGGCGATTTTAATATCCATGTTGATAATGAAAAAGACTCATTAGGATCAGCTTTCTTAGACATTTTAAACTCCATTGGGGTTAGACAACACGTCTCTGGACCTACTCATTGTCAAAATCATACTCTAGATCTAATACTGTCACATGGAATAGATGTTAAAATGGTTGAAGTACTGCAGCAAAGTGATGACATTTCAGATCACTATCTAGTCTTGTGTGAACTCTGTATAGTTAAACCTGTAAACTCTGCACCTTATTACAAGTATGGTAGAACCATCACTTCCACCACAAAAGAAAGCTTTCTAAATAACCTTCCTGACTTATCTCAATTCCTTAGTTCATCCAATACGATGCAAAAACTTGATGATGTAACAGAAACTATGCACTCTCTTTTTCTAGCACTTTAGATACAGTTGCTCCTTTGCACTTAAAAAGATAAAAGAAAACAATCTGACTCCATGGTATAATGACAACACACACGCACCTAAAGAGAGCAGCCCGGAAAATGGAGCGCAGGTGGAGAAAAACCAAATTAGAAGTATTTCGTATTGCCTGGCGGGAGAGTATGCTGTCATACAGAAAAGCATTAAAAATAGCAAGATCTGATTATTTTTCATCCCTTTTAGAAGAAAACAAACACAACCCCGGTATTTATTCAGTACAGTGACTAAATTAACAAAAATAAAGCATCAGCAGGTGCTAATATGCCCCAAGAGTATAGCTGCAATGAGTTCATGAATTTCTTTACTTCTAAGATTGATACCATCAGAGATAAAATTGTAACTATGCAGCCGTCAACTACAGTTTCACATCAGATAATGAGCTTTAGATCCCTAAGGAAAAAATTACACTCTTTCTCTATTATAGGAGAAGAAGACTTGTACAAACTTGTTAAATCATCTAAACCAGCAACATGTATGTTAGACCCTATTCCATCTAAACTATTAAAAGATCTGCTTCCAGAAGTCATAGATCCTATTTTGAACATTATTAATTCATCATTGTCATTAGGATATGATATGTTCCAAAACCTTTAAACTGGCTGTAGTTAAACCTCTCATTAAGAAACCACATCTTGATCCCAAAGACTTAGTAAATTACAGACCAATCTCTAATCTCCTTTTCTGTCAAAGATACTAGAAAGGTAGTATCCTCACAACTGTATTCCTTTTTAGAAAAAAATGGTGTCTGTGAGGATTTCCAATCAGGTTTTAGACCGTACCATAGTACTGAGACTGCTCTCATTAGAGTTACTAATGACCTGCTTCTATCATCTGATCGTGGTTTTATCTCGTTATTAGTGCTATTAGATCTTAGCGCAGCATTCGATACTATCGATCACAACATTCTCTTGGATAGACTAGAAAACTATGTTGGCATTAGAGGAAGCGCCTTAGCATGGTTTACATCATATCTATCTGACCGCTATCAGTTTGTGGCATTAAATGAGGAGGTATCATATCGATCAAAAGTGAAATATGGAGTTCCTCAAGGCTCAGTGCTAGGACCGTTACTTTTCAACCTTTACATGTTACCTCTGGGAGATATTATCAGATAGCTTTCACTGCTATGCTGATGATACTCAGCTCTATATTTCAGCGCAGCCTGGTGATACACACCAAATTGAGAATCTAACAGAATGCATAGTCGATATAAAAAGCTGGATGATGAGTAACTTCTTAATGTTAAATTCTGAAAAACAGAGGTGCTAATAATTGGACCTAAAACCCCACATATAATAATCTAGAACACAGCCTATCACTTGATGGCTGCTCTGTTAATTCTTCATCATCAGTTAGGAACCTAGGTGTGCTGTTTGACCGCAATCTTTCCTTTGAAAATCATGTTTCTAGCATCTGTAAAACTGCGTTTTTCCATCTTAAAAATATATCTAAATTACGACCTATGCTTTCAACCTCTAATGCAGAAATATTAATTCATGCGTTTATGACCTCAAGGTTAGATTATTGCAATGCTTTATTGGGTGGTTGTTCTGCACGCTTAATAAACAAACTTCAGCTAGTCCAAAACGCAGCAGCCAGAGTCCTTACTAGAACTAGGAAGTATGATCACATTAGCCCAGTTCTGTCAACACTGCACTGGCTCCTATCAAACATCGAATAGATTTTAAAATCCTATTAATTACCTATAAAGCCCTGAATGGTTTAGCTCTCTCAATACTTGAGCGAGCTCTTATCACATTATAGTCCTGCACGTCCGCTGCGTTCTCAAAACTCTGGCTATTTGATAATACCTAGAATATCAAAATCAACTGCGGGCGGCAGATCATTTTCCTATCTAGCACCTAAACTCTGGAACAATCTCCTAACTCTGTTCGGGGAAGCAGACACACTCTGCCAGTTTAAATCTAGATTAAAGACACATCTTTTTAACTTAGCCTACACATAACACACCAACACACCTTTTATTATTCAAATCCGTTAAAGGATTTTTAGGCTGCATTACTTAGATTTGCTGGAACCGGGAACACTATTCCTAAAATACGATGTACTTGTGACATCGTAAAAAGAATGGCATCTACGCTAATATTAGTCCTGTTTCTTTCTCAATCTGTTTTTACAGTTTGTATCCAGACTAGATGGTGGATCAGCACCCAGAGATTATGTTCATCAGAGACCAGAAAACCTAGATGCGCCCGTCGACAGATCACCAGATCCTGATGCACACACACACACGCACACACTAAGTCATTTACACTACCTGACACAGCTGCGCGTTTAAAATTTAACTGGAGGTTAAGTGCTGGGCGTCCGGTCAGAGGAGAACTGACCCCAACTGAGTCTGGTTTCTCCCAAGGTTTTTTTTTCTCCATTCTATATGCATGGGGTTTTGTTTCCTTGCCGCTGTCGCCTCTGGCTTGCTTGGTTGGGGACACTTAACTTCTAGTGACTATCGTTGAATTGACTACAGAGACCGTCTCTCTGCATTTAATAAGAAATTGGTCACTCGTCACTATATATCCCTGTCATTATACTGTACAGTGCTTTGATGCAACCTGTGTTGTTAAAAGCTATATAAAAAAATGATTGATTGATTGATTAGTCTGTGAGCCTGGATGTCTGGACGTAGGTTTTGAATGCTCAAAAATTTGTTCCAGGGTTACCATGGTCGAGTGGATAAGCGTCCGAGAAGTCGCACTTAAACCGCCAATATCGACTGGATGAAGCGCCTGGATGTCTGGATGTAGGTTTTGAACGCTCAAACATTTGTTACAGGGTTACCATGGTCGAGTGGATTAGCGCCCCAGAAGTCACACTTAAACTGGACAATATCGCCTGGATGTCTGGACTTAGGTTTTGAACGCGGCAAAAATTTCTTCCAGGGTTACCATGGTCGAGTGGGAAAGCCTACGAGAAGTCACTCTTAACCCTGTCAAGATCATGCCCATAAAAGTTTAATAGTAATGGGTTGAATCTGTGGGCCCAGGCCTTTACTGAATAAAATCATGCCCAGTAATGTGTTGCTGTCATGGGGTTTGTCTGTGAGCCTGGATGTCTGGATTTAGGTTTTGAACGCTTAAAAATTTTCTTCCAGGGTTAATACGGTCGAGTGGGAAAGTTTCACGAGAAGTCACACTTAACCCGGCCAAGATCATGCCCCTATTAGTGTTATAGTAATGGAGTGAGTTTGTGGGCCCAAGCCTTAAAGAAAACTGTAATACAGGGCCTTTACTGAATAAAATCATGCCCAGTAATGTGTTACTGTTATGGGGTTAGTCTGTGAGCCTGTATGTCTGGGACGTAGGTTTTGAATGCTTGAATATTTCTTCCAGGGTTGCCATTGTTGAGTGGAAAAGACTACGAGAAGTCACACTTAAACCGGCCAAGAACATGCCCATACTAGTGTTATAGTAATGGGGTGAGTCTGTGGGCTCAGGCCTTTACTGAATAAAATAAACCCGACAAAGATCATGCCCTTGAAAGTCTTATAGTACTGGGGTGAGTTTGTGGGCCCAGGCCTTGAAGAAAACTGTAATACAGGGCCTTTAGTGAATAAACTCATGCCCAGTAATGTCTTGCTGTTATGGGGTTAGTCTAGAGCCTGGATATCTGGACGTAGGTTTTGAATGCTCAAATATTTGTTCCAGGGTTACCATGGTCGAGTGGATTAGCATCCAAAGAGTTGCTCTTAAACCGGCCAATATCGCCTGGATGTCTGGACTTAGGTTTTGAACGCTTAAAAATTTCTTCCAGGGTTACCATGGTCGAGTGGGAAAGCCTATGAGAAGTCACTCTTAACCCTGTCAAGATCATGCCCTTTAAAGTTTTATAGTAATGGGGTGAGTTTGTGGGCCCAGACCTTAAAGAAAACTGTAATACAGGGCCTTTACTGAATAAAATCATGCCCAGTAATGTGTTACTGTTATGGGGTTAGTCTGTGAGCCTGGATGTCTGGATTTACATTTTGAACGTTTAAAAATTTCTTCCAGGGTAACCATGGTCGAGTGGGAAAGCCTACGAGAAGTCAGACTTAAGTCGGCCAAGATCATGCCCATAATAATGTAGTAGTATTGGGGTGAGTTTGTGGGTCCAGGCCTTTACTAAATAAAATCATGCCCAGTAACGTGTTACTGTTATGGGATTAGTCTGTGAGCCTGGATGTCTGGACGTAGGTTTTGAATGCTCAAAAATTTGTTCCAGGGTTACCATGGTTGAGTGGATTAGCATTCGAGAAGTCGCACTTAAACCGGCCAATATCGCATGGATGAAGCGCCTGGAAGAAGACCCTGGATGTCTGGACTTAGGTTTTGAATGCTTAAAAATTTCTTCCAGGGTTACCATGGTCGAGTGGGAAAGCCTATGAGAAGTCACTCTTAACCCTGTCAAAATCATGCCCTTTAAAGTTTTATAGTAATGGGCTGAGTTTGTGGGCCCAGACCTTAAAGAAAACTGTAATACAGGGCCTTTACTGAATAAAATCATGCCCAGTAATGTGTTACTGTTATGGGATTAGTCTGTGAGCCTGGATGTCTGGACGTAGGTTTTGAATGCTCAAAAATTTGTTCCAGGGTTACCATGGTCGAGTGGATAAGTGTCTGAGAAGTCGCACTTAAACCGGCCAATATCGACTAGATGAAGCGCCTGGATGTCTGGATGTAGGTTTTGAACGCTCAAACATTTGTTACAGGGTTACCATGGTCGAGTGGATTAGCGTCCGAGAAGTCGCACTTAAACCGGACAATATCGCCTGGATGTTTGGACTTAGGTTTTGAACGCTTAAAAATTTCTTCCAGGGTTACCATGGTCGAGTGGGAAAGCCTATGAGAAGTCACTCTTAACCCTGTCAAGATCATGCCCTTTAAAGTTTTATAGTAATGGGGTGAGTTTGTGGGCCCAGACCTTAAAGAAAACTGTAATACAGGGCCTTTACTGAATAAAATCATGCCCAGTAATGTGTTACTGTTATGGGGTTAGTCTGTGAGCCTGGATGTCTGGATTTACATTTTGAACGTTTAAAAATTTCTTCCAGGGTAACCATGGTCGAGTGGGAAAGCCTACGAGAAGTCAGACTTAAGTCGGCCAAGATCATGCCCATAATAATGTAGTAGTATTGGGGTGAGTTTGTGGGTCCAGGCCTTTACTAAATAAAATCATGCCCAGTAACGTGTTACTGTTATGGGATTAGTCTGTGAGCCTGGATGTCTGGACGTAGGTTTTGAATGCTCAAAAATTTGTTCCAGGGTTACCATGGTTGAGTGGATTAGCATTCGAGAAGTCGCACTTAAACCGGCCAATATCGCCTGGATGAAGCGCCTGGAAGAAGCCCCTGGATGTCTGGACTTAGGTTTTGAATGCTTAAAAATTTCTTCCAGGGTTACCATGGTCGAGTGGGAAAGCCTACGAGAAGTCACACTTAAACCGGCCAAGATCATGCCCATAATATTGTTATAGTAATGGGGTGAGTCTGTGGGCTCAGGCCTTTACTGAATAAAATAAACCCGACAAAGATCATGCCCTTGAAAGTGTTATAGTACTGGGGTGAGTTTGTGGGCCCAGGCCTTGAAGAAAACTGTAATACAGGGCCTTTAGTGAATAAAATCATGCCCAGTAATGTCTTGCTGTTATGGGGTTAGTCTAGAGCCTGGATATCTGGGCGTAGGTTTTGAATGCTCAAATATTTGTTCCAGGGTTACCATGGTCGAGTGGATAAGTGTCTGAGAAGTCGCACTTAAACCGGCCAATATCGACTAGATGAAGCGCCTGGATGTCTGGATGTAGGTTTTGAACGCTCAAACATTTGTTACAGGGTTACCATGGTCGAGTGGATTAGCGTCCGAGAAGTCGCACTTAAACCGGACAATATCGCCTGGATGTTTGGACTTAGGTTTTGAACGCTTAAAAATTTCTTCCAGGGTTACCATGGTCGAGCGGGAAAGCCTACGAGAAGTCACTCTTAACTCTGTCAAGCTCATGCCCATAAAAGTTTAATAGTAATGGGTTGAATCTGTGGGCCCAGGCCTTTACTGAATAAATTCATGCCCAGTAATGTGTTGCTGTTATGGGGTTTGTCTGTGAGCCTGGATGTCTGGATTTAGGTTTTGAACGCTAAAAATTTCTTCCAGGGTTAATATGGTCGAGTGGGAAAGCTTCACGAGAAGTCACACTTAACCCGGCCAAGATCATGCCCTATTAGTGTTATAGTAATGGAGTGAGTTTGTGGGCCCAAGCCTTAAGGAAAACTGTAATACAGGGCCTTTACTGAATAAAATCATGCCCAGTAATTTGTTACTGTTATGGGGTTAGTCTGTGAGCCTGTATGTCTGGACGTAGGTTTTGAATGCTTGAATATTTCTTCCAGGGTTGCCATTGTTGAGTGGGAAAGACTACGAGAAGTCACACTTAAACCGGCCAAGATCATGCCCATAATATTGTTATAGTAATGGGGTGAGTCTGTGGGCTCAGGCCTTTACTGAATAAAATAAACCCGACAAAGATCATGCCCTTGAAAGTGTTATAGTACTGGGGTGAGTTTGTGGGCCCAGGCCTTGAAGAAAACTGTAATACAGGGCCTTTAGTGAATAAAATCATGCCCAGTAATGTCTTGCTGTTATGGGGTTAGTCTAGAGCCTGGATATCTGGGCGTAGGTTTTGAATGCTCAAATATTTGTTCCAGGGTTACCATGGTCGAGTGGATTAGCATCCAAAGAGTTGCACTTAAACCGGCCAATATCGCCTGGATGAAGCCCCTGGATGTCTGGACTTAGGTTTTGAACGCTTAAAAATTTCTTCCAGGGTTACCATGGTCGAGTGGGAAAGCCTTATGAGAAGTCACTCTTAACCCTGTCAAGATCGTGCCCTTTAAAGTTTTATAGTAATGGGGTGAGTTTGTGGGCCCAGGTCTTTACTGAATAAAATCATGCCCAGTAATGTGTTGCTGTTATGGGTTTAGTCTGTGAGCCTGGATGTCTGGATTTAGATTTTGAACGCTTAAAAATTTTTTCCAAGGTTAATATGGTCGAGTGGGAAAGCCTACGAGAAGTCACACTTAACCCGGCCAAGATCATGCCCCTATTAGTGTTATAGTAATAGAGTGAGTTTGTGGGCCCAAGCCTTAAGGAAAACTGTAATACAGGGCCTTTACTGAATAAAATCATGCCCAGTAATGTGTTACTGTTATGGGGTTAGTCTGTGAGCCTGGATGTCTGGATTTAGATTTTGAACGTTTAAAAATTTCTTCCAGGGTTACCATGGTCGAGTGGGAAAGCCTACGAGAAGTCAGACTTAACTCGACCAAGATCACGCCCTTTATAGTGTCATAGTAATCGGGTGAGTCTGTGGGTTCAGGCCTTTACTGAATAAAATAAACCCGACAAAGATCATGCCCTTTGAAAGTGTTATAGTACTGGGGTGAGTTTATGGGCCCAGGCCTTGAAGAAAACTGTAATACAGGGCCTTTAGTGAATAAAATCATGCCCAGTAATGTCTTGCTGTTATGGGGTTAGTCCAGAGCCTGGATATCTGGACGTAGGCTTTGAATGCTCAAATATTTGTTCCAGGGTTACCATGGTCGAGTGGATTAGCATCCAAAAAGTTACACTTAAACCGCCAATATCGCCTGGATGAAGCCCTGGATGTCTGGACTTAGGTTTTGAACGCTTAAAAATTTCTTCCAGGGTTACCATGGTCAGAGTGGGAAAGCCTTATGAGAAGTCACTCTTAACCCTGTCAAGATCGTGCCTTTAAAGTTTTATAGTAATGGGGTGAGTTTGTGGGCCCAGGTCTTTACTGAATAAAATCATGCCCAGTAATGTGTTGCTGTTATGGGGTTTAGTCTGTGAGCCTGGATGTCTGGATTTAGATTTTGAACGCTTTAAAAATTTTTTCCAAGGTTAATATGGTCGAGTGGGAAAGCCTACGAGAAGTCACACTTAACCCGGCCAAGATCATGCCCCTATTAGTGTTATAGTAATAGAGTGAGTTTGTAGGCCCAAGCCTTAAGGAAAACTGTAATACAGGGCCTTTACTGAATAAAATCATGCCCAGTAATGTGTTACTGTTATGGGGTTAGTCTGTGAGCCTGGATGTCTGGATTTAGATTTTGAACGTTTAAAAATTTCTTCCAGGGTTACCATGGTCGAGTGGGAAAGCCTACGAGAAGTCAGACTTAACTCGACCAAGATCAGCCCTTTATAGTGTCATAGTAATCGGGTGAGTCTGTGGGTTCAGGCCTTTACTGAATAAAATAAACCCGACAAAGATCATGCCCTTGAAAGTGTTATAGTACTGGGGTGAGTTTATGGGCCCAGGCCTTGAAGAAAACTGTAATACAGGGCCTTTAGTGAATAAAATCATGCCCAGTAATGTCTTGCTGTTATGGGGTTAGTCTAGAGCCTGGATATCTGGACGTAGGCTTTGAATGCTCAAATATTTGTTCCAGGGTTACCATGGTCGAGTGGATTAGCATCCAAAAAGTTACACTTAAACCGGCCAATATCGCCTGGATGAAGCCCCTGGATGTCTGGACTTAGGTTTTGAACGCTTAAAAATTACTTCCAGGGTTACCATGGTCGAGTGGGAAAGCCTATGAGAAGTCACTCTTAACCCTGTCAAGATCATGCCCTTTAAAGTTTTATAGTAATGGGGTGAGTTTGTGGGCCCAGGCCTTAAAGAAAACTGTAATACAGGGCCTTTACTGAATAAAATCATGCCCAGTAATGTGTTACTGTTATGGGGTTAGTCTGTGAGCCTGGATGTCTGGATTTAGATTTTGAACGTTTAAAAATTTCTTCCAGGGTAACCATGGTCGAGTGGGAAAGCCTACGAGAAGTCACACTTAAGTCGGCCAAGATCATGCCCATAATAATGTTGTAGTATTGGGGTGAGTTTGTGGGTCCAGGCCTTTACTGAATAAAATCATGCCCAGTAATGTGTTACTGTTATGGGATTAGTCTGTGAGCCTGGATGTCTGGACGTAGGTTTTGAATGCTCAAAAATTTGTTCCAGGGTTACCATGGTTGAGTGGATTAGCATCCGAGAAGTCGCACTTAAACCGGCCAATATCGCCTGGATGAAGCGCCTGGATGAAGCCCCTGGATGTCTGGACTTAGGTTTTGAATGCTTAACAATTTCTTCCAGGGTTACCATGGTCGAGTGGGAAAGCCTATGAGAAGTCACTCTTAACCCTGTCAAGATCATGCCCTTTAAAGTTTTATAGTAATGGGGTGAGTTTGTGGGCCCAGACCTTAAAGAAAACTGTAATACAGGGCCTTTACTGAATAAAATCATGCCCAGTAATGTGTTACCGTTATGGGGTTAGTCTGTGAGCCTGGATGTCTGGATTTAGATTTTGAACGTTTAAAAATTTCTTCCAGGGTAACCATGGTCGAGTGGGAAAGCCTACGAGAAGTCAGACTTAAGTCGGCCAAGATCATGCCCATAATAATGTTGTAGTATTGGGGTGAGTTTGTGGGTCCAGGCCTTTACTGAATAAAATCATGCCCAGTAATGTGTTACTGTTATGGGATTAGTCTGTGAGCCTGGATGTCTGGACGTAGGTTTTGAATGCTCAAAAATTTGTTCCAGGGTTACCATGGTCGAGTGGATAAGCGTCCGAGAAGTCGCACTTAAACCGGCCATTATCGACTGGATGAAGCTCCTGGATGTCTGGATGTAGGTTTTGAACGCTCAAACATTTGTTACAGGGTTACCATGGTCGAGTGGATTAGCGTCCGAGAAGTCGCACTTAAACAGGACAATATCGCCTGGATGTCTGGACTTAGGTTTTGAACGCTTAAAAATTTCTTCCAGGGTTACCATGGTCGAGTGGGAAAGCCTACGAGAAGTCACTCTTAACCCTGTCAAGCTCATGCCCATAAAAGTTTAATAGTAATGGGTTGAATCTGTGGGCCCAGGCCTTTACTGAATAAATTCATGCCCAGTAATGTGTTGCTGTTATGGGGTTTGTCTGTGAGCCTGGATGTCTGGATTTAGGTTTTGAACGCTTAAAAATTTCTTCCAGGGTTAATATGGTCGAGTGGGAAAGCCTACGAGAAGTCACACTTAACCCGGCCAAGATCATGCCCCTATTAGTGTTATAGTAATGGAGTGAGTTTGTAGGCCCAAGCCTTAAGGAAAACTGTAATACAGGGCCTTTACTAAATAAAATCATGCCCAGTAATGTGTTACTGTTATGGGGTTAGTCTGTGAGCCTGGATGTCTGGACCTAGGTTTTGAACGCTAAAAATTCTTCCAGGGTTACCATGGTCGAGTGGGAAAGCCATTTAGAAGTCACACTTAACTCGACCAAGATCACGCCTTTATAGTGTCATAGTAATCGGGTGAGTCTGTGGGCTCAGGCCTTTACTGAATAAAATAAACCCGACAAAGATCATGCCCTTGGAAGTGTTATAGTACTGGGGTGAGTTTGTGGGCCCAGGCCTTGAAGAAAACTGTAATACAGGTCCTTTAGTGAATAAAATCATGCCCATTAATGTCTTGCTGTTATGGGGTTAGTCTAGAGCCTGGATATCTGGACGTAGGTTTTGAATGCTCAAATATTTGTTCCAGGGTTACCATGGTCGAGTGGATTACATTCCGAGAAGTCACACTTAAACCGGCCAAGATCATGCCCATAATAGTGATATAGTAATGGGGTGAGTCTGTTGGCCCAGGCCTTTACTGAATAAAATCATGCCAAGTAATGTGTTCCTGTTATGGGGTTAGTCTGTGTGCTTGGATGTCTGGACGTAGGCTTTGAAAGCTTAAAAGTTTCTTTCAGGGTTACCATGGTTGAGTGGAAAAGCGTCCGAGAAGTCGCACTTAAACTGGCCAATATCGCCTGAATGTCTGGACTTAGGTTTTGAACGCTTAAAAATTTCTTCCATGGCTACCATGGTCGAGTGGGAAAGCCTACAAGAAGTCACAGTTAAGAAGGCCAAGATCATGCCCATAAAACTGTTGTAGTAATGGGTTGAATTTGTGAGCCCAGGCCTTTACTGAAAAAAAACATGCCTAGTAATGTGTTACTGTTATAGGGTTAGTCTGTGAGCCTGGATATCTGGACGTATGTTTTAAACACTCAAATATTTGTTCCAGGGTTAATATGGTCCAGTGGGAAAGCCTACGAGAAGTCACACTTAACCGGCCAAAATCATTCCACTAATAGTGTTGTAGTAATGGATTGAGTCTGTGGGCCAAGGCCTTTACTTAATAAAGTCATGCCCAGTAATGTGTTGCTGTTATGGGGTTAGTCTTTGAGTCTGGATGTCTGGAAATAATTTTTAAATGCTTAAAAATATCTTCCAGGTGTTGAAACTTTTTTAGCTTCTTTTAAGAAGAGACCAGGAGATTCTTGTTAAAGCAGGAGTTCGTTTTTTTATTTCGTTGCTGTAGTCATCTGCAAGAAGTCTTCAAGAAATCTTTAAGAAAATCGTCAAGCAATCTCCAAGAAAATCTTCAAGAAATCTCCAAGAAACAAATCTAACCGAAACATGTTAGGTTGAAGTATATATGTTTCAAGGGGGAGGAGTACACAGAGGTGGAGACCAGTAAAACAAGAGTATGCAAATGCAATCAGGAACTTAGCCCAGAACAGGAACTTTCCCGATCCTTGATCTATTTAGCATCCAGGTGTCATTCAAATGCATAGGTGAAACAAAAGGCACAGTTGTACCTTAGGATTAGCATTCACACTTGATTTAGGACACCTACCAGATGTTCAAGAAATGAAAGACAAAAGATAACTGTCTCGGAGCTTGGGCTTCCTGCTCTTAGAATGTAAATCACAATACACATTCAGCATATACTGTTATATTGGCGTCTGTGTTTAACCTTTTATAAATTTGTAATACAACAATCCCCATTTGAGAGTTTTAATGACTCTCACATAACACAAATTTAATCCTTCTAAAATCCATTCTATAGCCTATGTTTAATAACATATGCTCCATCTTGCAGTCATGCAACTTGAAAAAGTTACAGGCACATATCTTATGTGTCTTTGCCTAGAATTGCTTAGGTTGTAATAGTTCTTTTCAGAACCATAACTCTTGACAAAATACGACATGGGTGGTAATATGTCGTACAAAACTACATGATGACACAATCATGTAGCATAAGAGTGGAAGTCCTGAAGTCCATGCCGCCTGAATAACTGTGACGCCTGTTTCCTGTAGTCCATTTCCCTGTAGAATCATTCGGATGACTCTTTGTCCTCATGAAGCTTGTTCATGGATGTCTGAGGTGTAAATCAGGGTGCTGCATATGAGATGACCTTGCATATACACGGACCTGAAACACAAGAAAACAGAGAAACAGCAGACCAGCAGTATTCATGCATAGACATTTTTTAGACTTCTGGTGATCGTATAGTGGTTTAAATTTTGATGATCGTATAGTGGTTTAATTTTGATGATCGTATAGTGGTTTTGTTGACCTAGTCTTAAGTCATTTGACACCTATGGACCAGTGAGGTAAGGATGGACTAGTGGATGGGGAAAGGCCTATGAGGAAAATCTTCACCGCAGGGGTTGGCCCCCGAGGCCTGTTGCGTTCGGTTCTTCCTGGGCTCCTCACTGGTCTATGTGTCCTAGTCTGTCCCTGTAGGTGATTTGTAAACCATTATTGAAAAAAACATCTTCATCCTCCAATGAAACATCAGTCATGGCAAACATCATAAAATATAGGATAGGTGTAATTTGGAGTGTGCTGTAGCATAACTTTGAAGGCTGTGAGTGTACTTAACTAGCAATGGAAGGAGACACCTTAAATTAAGTACTTGCAGCCCTAACAGCTAACACCTGAGCAAACTGCTCCAACAGTTGGGTAAAGTGGGGGCTGCTTCAGAGTAGCTAGCAGACTAAGTAGGAGCTGGGTAAAGCTGTTAATTTCTCCTAAAGTCTTTTTGCTTTTCCTGCACTCTTTCATCCAGTGTCCAGATTTTCTACAGTAATGGCAATTGCCCTCCCTCTTAGGACATTTAAATTTCTGCCTGTTCTCAGTGTTGACCTTAAAGGATGCTGCTGCAATCCTTACTCTGGCTTTAACATCAGAGTCTCTTTCCCATGTAGGTGAGGGTAAGCTCTGGGAGATTCTCTCTATATCTTTAGGTCCAAGCATTTTTGCAATGCTTTGGACCTGGACAACAGAAGAGTTGGGAAGAACACTTTCAACTGACTCAATTCCCTGAGATCTTCTCCTAGCACCACATACCTTTGTTGAATCTACAGGCACCTCAGTTTCAAAGAAGGCTTGCAAGTCAGGATATGTGCTATCAGGCTGATTAACGTCCACCTCAGTTTTTTCTGAAACTTTATTGTGGTTTAATTTTTTTGTCAAAGCCGATATTCTAGCACATAGCTCTTGGTTCTGTTCCTCTAGTTCTGAGATGCGCTGAGATTGTTGTGTAGCTAGTGCTAAGCCAAATTCCCTGTGGCAGCAGATAATGCCTTTCAAATTGTTCTTACGTAAACATGCTCCTAAAAACCTTTTACACTCCTCTACAGACCAAGTCTTGTCTGGATGGATCTTGTATTTTTGAGTTAGCTTTTGTCTAACTTTCTCAGTTATTATAAGGTTCATTTGCATGCCTAAAAGTGATTTGAATTCACTATCTGACCACAAAGGAGTTGCAAGACCACCTTTCTCAGTTGTGGAAATGAGTCTAGCATTCTTTTTGAACATTGTAGATTTTGTTTTTGTTCCTTACACAAAGAAAACACTTAACGTCTCTCAACAGAGGGTACACTTGTTAACACAGATCAACTATGGTTAACCTTCTCTAACAAAGTAGAGGATAAAACAAACAATTAGCAAGTAATGCCAATCTTCCCTGCCTAAAACAGAGGATAAAGTCTTCCCTGCCTAAAACAGAGGATACACAAATATTAGCAAGTAATGCCAATCTTCCCTGCCTAAAACAGAGGATAAAGTCTTCCTGCCTAAAACAGAGGATAAAGTCTTCCTGCCTAAAACAGAGGATACAAAAATATTAGCAAGTAATGCTAACCTTCCCTGTTTGAAACAGAGGATGAGCAATTCTTCCTAAAATTAATTTCTAGAGGATAACCTAGTTAACCAAACCCTACAGCTGTCTGTTAACTCTTCTCTGTGGCGCAGAGGTTTAAATGTACTGGTCTGTAATGGTTCTTTGGATAGAGTTACACTCACCAACCCTTGGTTGTACTGAAAGATTCAGTCTGGATCAAAGTCAGATCTTTGTTGAGCTTGAAGTTTCAGTCTGGATTCAGATGAGCAGCTCTATCCGGGTCACGGCACCAAAACTGTTGGAAACTTTTTTAGCTTCTTTTTAAGAAGAGACCAGGAGATTCTTGTAAAGCAGGAGTTCGTTTTTTTATTTCGTTGCTGTAGTCATCTGCAAGAAGTCTTCAAGAAATCTTTAAGAAAATCGTCAAGCAATCTCCAAGAAAATCTTCAAGAAATCTCCAAGAAACAAATCTAAACCGAAACATGTTAGGTTGAAGTATATATGTTTCAAAGGGGAGGAGTACACAGAGGTGGAGACCAGTAAAACAAGAGTATGCAAATGCGATCAGAACTTAGCCCAGAACAGGAACTTTCCGATCCTTGATCTATTTAGCATCCAGGTGTCATTCAAATGCATAGGTGAAACAAAAGGCACAGTTGTACCTTAGGATTAGCATTCACACTTGATTTAGGACACCTACCAGATGTTCAAGAAATGAAAGACAAAAGATAACTGTCTCGGAGCTTGGGCTTCCTGCTCTTAGAATGTAAATCACAATACACATTCAGCATATACTGTTATATTGGCGTCTGTGTTTAACCTTTTATAAATTTGTAATACAACACAGGGTTACCATGGTCGTGTGGGAAAGCCTACGAGAAGTAACGCTTAACCCCGCCAAGATCATGCCCATAAACGTGTTATAGTAATCGGGTGAATTTGTAGCCCCAGGCCTTAAAGAAAACTGTAATACAAGGCCTTTACTGAATAAAATCATGCCTAGTAATGTGTTACTGTTATGGGGTTAGTCTGTGAGCCTGGATGTCTGGACGTAGGTTTTGAATGCTCAAGTGTTTTTTCCAAGAAGTCGAAGTTAACTCGGCCAAGATCGGTTGGATGAAGAGCCTGGATGTTTGGACTTAGGTTTTGAACGCTTAAAAATTTCTTCCAGGGTTACCATGGTCGAGTGGGAAAGCGTCCTAAATATCACACCTATCCCGGCCAAGAATGCCTGGGTGAAGTGCCTGGATGTCTGTACTTAGGTTTTGAACGCTTAAAAATTTGCTCCAGGGTTACCATAGTCGAGTGGGAAAGCATCTGGGAAATCGCACTCAACCTGTCCAAAATCGCCTGGATTTCTGGAATTAGTTTTTAAATGCTTAAAATTTGCTCCAGGGTTACCATAGTCGAGTGGGAAAGCATCCGAGAAATTGTACCTATCCCGTCTAAGATCGGTTGGATGAAGCGCCTGAATGTTTGGGATTAGTTTTTGAACGCTTAAAAATTTCATCCAGGGTGGCTGAGGTCGAATGGGAAAGCATCTGAGAAGTCGCACCTAACTCGGTCAATATCGGCTGGATGAAGCGCCTGGATGTTTGGGCTTAGGTTTTGAACGCTTAAAAATATCTTCCAGGGTTACCATGGTCGAGTGGGAAAGCCTACGTAAAAGTTAAGTTTAACCCTGCCAAGATCATGCCCATTAAAGATTTATAGTAATGGGGTGAGTTTGTGGGCCCAGACCTTAAAGAAAACTGTATTACAGGGCCTTTACTGAATAAAATCATGCCCAGTAATGTGTTACTGTTTTAGGGTTAGTCTGTGAGGCTGGATGTTTGGACGTATGGTTTTGAATTCTTAAAAATTTCTTCCAGGCTTACCATGGTCGAGTGGGAAAGCCTACGAGAAGTCACACTTAACCCAGCCAAGATCATGACCATGAAAGTGTTATAGTAATAGGTTGAGTTTGTAGGCCCAGACCTTTACTGAATAAAGTCATGCCCAGTAATGTGCTGCTTCTATGGGGTTAGTCTGTGAGCCTGGATGTCTGGACGTAGGTTTTGAATGCATGTATATTTCTTCCAGTGTTACCATTGTTGAGTAGGAAAGACTACGAGAAGTCACACTTAAACCAGCCAAGATCATGTCCCTAATAGTGTTATAGTAATGGAATGAGTCTGTGGGCCCAGTCCTTTACTGATTAAAATCATGCCCAGTAATGTGTTGCTGTTATGGGGTTAGTCTGTGAGCCTGGATGTCTGGATTTAGGTTTTGAATGCTTCAATATTTCTTCCAGGGTTACCATGGTCGAGTGGGAAAACCTACGAGAAGTCACACTTAACTCCGACCAAGATCATTCCCATGAAAGTTTTATGGTAATGGGTTGAGTCTGTGTGTCCAGGCCTTTACTGAAAAAAATCATGCCCAGTAATGTGTTACTGTTATGGGGTTAGTCTGTGTGCCTGGATGTCTGGACGTAGGTTTTGAATGCTTAAAAATTTCTTCAAGAGTTACCGTGGTCGAGTGGGAAAGCCTACGAGAAGTCACACTTAAGTCGGCCCAGATCATGCCCATGAAAGTGTTATAGTAATGGGGTGAGTCTGTTGGTCAAGGCCTTTACTGAATAAAATCATGCCCAGTAATGTGTTACTGTTGTGGGATAAGTCTGAGAGCCTGGATGTCTGGACGTAGGTTTTGAACGCTCAAATATTTGTTCCAGGGTTACCATGGTCGAGTGGGAAACTGTCCAAGAAGTCGAAGTTAACTCGGCCAAGATCGGTTGGATGAAGAGCCTGGATGTTTGGACTTAGGTTTTGAACGCTTAAAAATTTCTTCCAGGGTTACCATGGTCGAGTGGGAAAGCGTCCTAAATATCACACCTATCCCGGCCAAGAATGCCTGGGTGAAGTGCCTGGATGTCTGTACTTAGGTTTTGAACGGCAAAAATTTGCTCCAGGTTTACCATGGTTGAGTGGGAAAGCATCTGGGAAATCGCACTCAACCTGTCCAAAATCGCCTGGATTTCTGGAATTAGTTTTTAAATGCTTAAAAATTTGCTCCAGGGTTACCATAGTCGAGTGGGAAAGCGTCTGAGAAATTGTACCTATCCCGTCTAAGATCGGCTGGATGAAGCGCCTGAATGTTTGGGATTAGTTTTTGAACGCTTAAAAATTTCATCCAGGGTGGCTGAGGTCGAATGGGAAAGCATCTGAGAAGTCGCACCTAACTCGGTCAATATCGGCTGGATGAAGCGCCTGGATGTTTGGGCTTAGGTTTTGAACGCTTACAAATTTCTTCCAGGGTTACCATGGTCAAGTGGAAAAGCATCCGAGAACTCGCATTTAACCCGGCCAATATCGCCTGGATGAAGCGCCTGGATGTTTGGGCTTAGGTTTTGGACGCTTGAAAATTTCATCCAGGGTGGTGGGGGTTGAGTGAAAAATTCCTCTGAGAAGTCGCACCTATCTCGTCTAATATCGCCTCGATGAAGCGCCTGGATGTCTGGACGTAGGTTTTGAATGCTTAAAAATTTCTTCAAGAGTTACCGTGGTCGAGTGGGAAAGCCTACGAGAAGTCACACTTAAGTCGGCCCAGATCATGCCCATGAAAGTGTTATAGTAATGGGGTGAGTCTGTTGGTCAAGGCCTTTACTGAATAAAATCATGCCCAGTAATGTGTTACTGTTGTGGGATAAGTCTGAGAGCCTGGATGTCTGGACGTAGGTTTTGAACGCTCAAATATTTGTTCCAGGGTTACCATGGTCGAGTGGGAAACTGTCCAAGAAGTCGAAGTTAACTCGGCCAAGATCGGTTGGATGAAGAGCCTGGATGTTTGGACTTAGGTTTTGAACGCTTAAAAATTTCTTCCAGGGTTACCATGGTCGAGTGGGAAAGCGTCCTAAATATCACACCTATCCCGGCCAAGAATGCCTGGGTGAAGTGCCTGGATGTCTGTACTTAGGTTTTGAACGCTTAAAAATTTGCTCCAGGTTTACCATGGTTGAGTGGGAAAGCATCTGGGAAATCGCACTCAACCTGTCCAAAATCGCCTGGATTTCTGGAATTAGTTTTTAAATGCTTAAAAATTTGCTCCAGGGTTACCATAGTCGAGTGGGAAAGCGTCTGAGAAATTGTACCTATCCCGTCTAAGATCGGCTGGATGAAGCGCCTGAATGTTTGGGATTAGTTTTTGAACGCTTAAAAATTTCATCCAGGGTGGCTGAGGTCGAATGGGAAAGCATCTGAGAAGTCGCACCTAACTCGGTCAATATCGGCTGGATGAAGCGCCTGGATGTTTGGGCTTAGGTTTTGAACGCTTACAAATTTCTTCCAGGGTTACCATGGTCAAGTGGAAAAGCATCCGAGAACTCGCATTTAACCCGGCCAATATCGCCTGGATGAAGCGCCTGGATGTTTGGGCTTAGGTTTTGGACGCTTGAAAATTTCATCCAGGGTGGTGGGGGTTGAGTGAAAAATTCCTCTGAGAAGTCGCACCTATCTCGTCTAATATCGCCTCGATGAAGCGCCTGGATGTCTGGACTTAGGTTTTAAGCGCTAAAAGTTTCCTCCAGGGTTACCATGGTCGAGTGGGAAAGCGTCAAGAAGTAGCACCTATCACGCCAAGATTGTCTGGATGAAGCAGCTGGATGTCTGGATTTAATTTTTAAATGCTTAAAAATTTCCTCCAGGGTTACCATGGTCGAGTGGGAAAGCGTCCAAGAAATTGCATCTATCCTGGCTAAGGTATGCTGGAAGAAGTGCCTGAACGTTAGGACTAAGGTTTTGAATGTTTTAAATTTTCCTTCTGGTTGGCAGGGTTTGAGTGGGAAAGAGTCCAAGAAGTAGCTCCTATCACGGTCAAGATCGCTAGACGGCGCCTGGATGTCTGGGCTTAAGTTTTGAATGCTTAAAAATCGTTCCAGGTTTACCACGGTCGAGTCGAGTGCGAAACATTCCAAGAAGTCGAACTTAACCCAGCCAAGTACGGCTGGATGAAGAAGCGCCTGGATGTTTGGGGTTAGGTTTTGAATGCTTAAAAATTTCATCCAGGGTGGCGGGGGTCGAGTGAATAAGTCGTCTGATAATTCGCACCTAACTCTGCCAATATTGGCTGGATGAAGCACCTAGATGTTTGGGCTTAGGTTTTGAACGCTTAAAAATTTCTTCCAGGGTTACCATGATCGAGTGGGAAAGTGTCCGAGAAAACGCACTTAACCCGCCAATATTGCCTGGATGAAGCGCCTGGATGTGTGGATTTAGCTTTTGAACACTTACAAATTTCCTCAAGTGTTACCATGGTCAAGTGGAAAAGCGTCCGAGAAGTCACATTTAACCCGGCCAATATCGCTTGGATGAAGCGCCTGGATGTTTGGGCTAAGCTCTTGAGCGCTTAAAAGTTTACTCCAAGGTTACCATGATCAAGTGGGAAAGTATCAGAGAAATCGCACCTATCCCGCCAATATTGCCTCGATGAAGCGCCTGGATGTCTGGACTTAGGTTTTAAATGCTTAAAAGTTTCCTCCAGGGTTACCATGGTCGAGTGGGAAAGCGCCCAAGAAGTAGCGCTTAACCCGCCAATATCGTTTGGATGAAGCACCTGGCTGTCTGGACTTAGGTTTTGAACATTTAAAAATTTCCTCCAGGGTGGTGGGGCTTGAGTGGGAAAAAGTCCAAGAAGTAGCACCTATCAGGGCCAAGATTGGCTAGATGAAGCGCCTGGATTTCTGGACTTAGGTTTTGAAGGCTTAAAAATTTCCTTCAGGGTTACCATGGTCGAATGGAAAAGCGTGCAAGAAGTCGCACTTAACCCGGCCAATATCGCCTGGATGAAGTGCCTGGATGTCTGGGCTTAGGTAAAAATTTCTTCCAGGGTTACCATGGTCGAGTGGGAAAGAGTCCAAGAAGTACCAACTATTACGGCCAAGATCGGCTAGATGAAGCGCCTGGATGTCTGGACTTAGGTTTTGAACGCTTAAAATTTTTTTTCCAGGGTTAGGCAAGGCAAGGCAAGGCAAGGCAAGTTTATTTATATAGCACATTTCATACACAATGGTAATTCAAAGTGCTTTACAAAAGAGGAAATAAAATAATTACAAGGTTTAAATAACAATAAAAGAAATTAAAATAAAATAAAAACACTGATTTAAGATAAATTGAATTTAAAGCAAAAAGAGATTAAAACAGTTTAAATAAAAGAAGCAAAGTAGCACAGTTCGGACGCAGCACAGTGCTCATCCATGGTCGAGTGGAAAAGCTTACTTATCCTGGCCAATATCGCCTGGACGAAACGCCTGGATGTTTGGGCTTAGGTTTTGAACACTTAAAAATTTCATCCAGGGTTGCAGGGTTTTGAGTGAAAAAGTTGTCTGAGAAGTTGCACCTAACGTGGCCAATATCGGCTGGAAGAAGCGCCTTGATGTCTGGACTTAAGTATTAAATGTGTAAAAATGTCCTCCTGGGTTACCACGGTTGAGTAGGAAAGCGTCTGAGAAGTCGCACCTATCTCGGCCAATATCGCCTGGATGAAGCGCCTGGATGTTTGGACTTAAGTTTTGAATGCTTAAAAAATTGTTCTAGGTTTACCATGGTCAAGTGGGAAAGTGTCCAAGAAGTCAAATTTAACCCAGCCAAGTTCGGCTGGATGAAGCGCCTGGATGTTTGGGGTTAGGTTTCGAATGCTTAAAAATTTCATTCAGGGTGGCGGTGAATGAGTGATAGAGTCTTCTGAGAAGTCGCACCTAACTCGGCCAAGATCGGCTGGATGAAGCACCTGGATGTCTGGATTTAGGTTTTGAATACTTAAAAATTTGTTCCACGTTTAACATGGTCGAGTGGAAAAGCCTCCGAGTAGTTGCACTTAACCCGGCCAAGATCGGCTGAATGAAGCGCCTGGATATCTGGACTTAGGTTTTGAACGCTTAAAAAATTTCCTGCAGGGTTACCATGGTGGAGTTGGAAAGTGTCCGAGAAGTCACACTTAACCCGGCCAATATTGCCTGGATAAAATGCCTGGATGTTTGGGGTCAAGTTTTTAACGCTTAAAAATTTCTTTCAGGGTTATCATGGTTGAGTGGAAAAGTGTCCGAGAAGTCAAACTTAACCCGGGCAATATCGTCTGGATGAAGCGCTTGGATGCCTGGGGTTAGGTTTTAAACGCTTACAAATTTCCTCCAGGGTGGTGGGGGTCGAGTGGGAAAAACTCTAGGAAGTAGCACCTATCACGGCCAACATCTGCTAGATGAAGTGCGTAGATGTCTGGACTTCGGTTTTGAAAGCTTAAAAATTTCTTTCAGGGCTACCATGGTCGAGTGGTAAACCGTCCGAAAAATCACACTTAACCGGCCAATATCGTTTGGATGAAGCGCCTGGATGTCTGGACTTATGTTTTGAACGCTTAAAACTTTCCTCCAGGGTTACCATGGTTGAGTGGGAAAGTGTCCGAGAAGACGCACTTAAGCCGGCCAATATTGCCTGGATTAAGCACCTGGATGTGTGGATTTAAAAATTTCTTCCAGGGTTACCATGGTCAAGTGGGAAAGCCTCTGAAAAGTCACACTTAATCCGCCAAGATCATGCCTTTAAAAGTGTTGTCGTAATGGGGTGAGTTTGTGGGCCCAGGCCTTAAAGAAAATTGTAATCCTGGACCTTTACTAAATAAAATCATGCCCAGTGATGTGTTACTGTTGTTGGGTTAGTCTGTGAGCCAGGGTGTCTGGACTTAGATTTAAAACGCTTAAAAATTTTCTCCACGGTTACCATTGTCGAATGGAAAAGCGTCCGAGATTTCACACTTAACCCGGCCTAATATCGCCTAGATGAAGTGCCTGGATGTCTGGACATTGGTTTTGAATGCATAAAAGTTCTTCCAAGGTTATCATGGTCAAATGGGAAACCGTCCAAGAAGTCGAACTTAACTCGCCAAGATCGGCTGGATGAAGCGCCTGGATGTTTGGGATTAGTTTTTGAACGCTTAAAAATTTCATTCAGGGTGGCGGGGTCGAGTGTAAAAAGTCGTCCGAGAAGTCACACCTATCATGGTCAATATCGCCTGGATGAAGCGCCTGGATGTCTGGACTTAGGTTTTAAATGCTTAAAAATTTCCTCCAGGGTTACCATGGTCGAGTGGGAAAGACACCAGAAGTAGCACTTATCACAGCCAAGATCGGCTAGATGAAGTGCCTGGATGTCTGGACTTAAGTTTTAAGCGGTTAATAATTTTCTCCAGGGTTACCATGGTCGAGTGGGAAAGTGTCCGAGAAGACGCACTTAACCCGGCCAAAATCGACTGGAAGAAGCGCCTGGATGTGTGGATTTAAAAGTTCCTCCAGGGTTACCTTGGTCAAGTGGGAAAGTCTCCAAGAAGTCAAGCCCTCTCCACGGACCTGTGATAGCTCCACCTCTCTGCTGAACCATCTGAACAACTTCTTCGCCCGCTTTGAGGCAGACAACAACACTCCAGCAGAGAAGCTACCACCTTCTCTTGGTGACCAGGTGTTGATACTGTCCCCTGATAGTGTGAGGCGCTGTCTCAGAGGGACAAATGCTCGCAAAGCCCTAGGCCCGGATAACATCCCCTGGTCGTGTTCTGAGAGACTGTGCTGCTGAGCTCACAGATGTCCTCACGGACATCTTCAACATCTCACTGAGCCAGGCTGTTGTCCCCACGTGCCTTAAATCCACCACAATCATCCCAGTCCCAAAAAAGTCAAAGACTCACATGTCAGAATGCTGTTCATCGACTTCAGCTCAGCATTCAACACCATAATCCCGCAGCAGCTCATCCATAAACTGGGCCAGCTGGGGCTCAACACCTCCCTGTGCAACTGGCTGCTGGACTTCCTGACAGGGAGACCTCAGGCAGTTCGGGTTGGCAGCAACTCCTCAAGCTCCATCATCATGAACACGGGGGCCCCCCAAGGATGTGTGCTGAGCCCCCTTCTTTTCACTCTGCTGACCCATGACTGTACTCCATCATCCAGCTCTAACCTCTTCATCAAGTTCGCGGATGACACGACTGTGGTTGGTCTTATCAACAACAACAATGAGACACCCTACAGGAGTGAAGTGAGCAGGCTGGCCATGTGGTGCAAAGATAACAATCTCCACCTGAATGTGAAGAAGACAAAGGAGATTGTTGTGGACTTCAGGAGAGCGCACACCCAGCATGCTCCACTGATCATCGACGGTGCTGTAGTGGAGAGGGTGAACAGCACCAAGTTCCTGGGTGTGCACATATCTGAAGACCTGTCATGGAGTCACAACACCGCATCACTGGCCAAAAAAGCCCATCAGCGCCTGTACTTTCTCCGTAAACTGAAGAGAGCAAAAGCCCCACCCCCCATCATGCAGAACTTCTACAGAGGCACCATCGAGAGCATTCTGTCCAGCTGCATCACGGTGTGGTACGGAGCCTGCACCGTGTCCTGCCGTAACACACTACAGCGCATCGTGAGAGCAGCTGAGAAAATCATTGGTGTCTCTCTCCCCTCTCTCTTGGACATTTTTAATGCTCGTCTCACCCGCAAAGCCACCAGGATAGCAGGGGACCCCACCCACCCATCTCACTGCCTCTTCAACCTGCTGCCGTCGGGGAAGAGACTGCGGAGTCTCCGAGCCAGAACCAGCAGGCTCAGGGACAGTTTCATACACCAGGCAGTCAGAAGACTCAACTCCCTACCTACTCTCCCTTCACTCACCTCTACCTCTGGCCCCTGCCTCAGGCCTCAGACCTCAGACTGTGATCCCGCCCCCCACATAAACTCATAATCTCAGGGTCTACATCTTGCACCTCAACGCACTACCTCACTTTAATTTAATTTAATATTCCAACAAGTGCCTTGTCTGTATGTTTAATGTCTGTATATTTAATGTTGCACTATTTATAATTTAGATACTTTACCATTATTTTATTATACTTTAGTTTTTATTTTTTAATCTCTTATTCTGCATGTTTGCAAGGTCAGAAGGGAAGAAATTTCATCTGTGCTGAATGTTGTACATAGAGCATATTTGACAATAAAGTTGACTTGACTTGACTTGACAAAGAAGCCACTTCTCTCCAAAAAAACATCAGGGACAGACTGATCTTTTGCAAAAAGTATGGTGAATGGACTGCTGAGGACTGGGGCAAAGTCATATTCTCCGATGAAGCCCCTTTCCGATTGTTTGGGGCATCTGGAAAAAGGCTTGTCCAGAGAAGAAAAGGTGAGCGCTACCATCAGTCCTGTGTCATGCCAACAGTAAAGCATCCTGAGACCATTCATGTGAGAGGTTGCTTCTCATCCAAGGGAGTGGGCTCACTCACAATTTTTCCCAAAAATACAGCCATGAATAAAGAACGGTACCAAAACACCCTCCAACAGCAACTTCTTCCAACAATCCAACAACAGTTTGGTGAAGAACAATGCATTTTTCAGCACGATGGAGCACCGTGCCAATAAGGCAAAAGTGATAACTACGTGGCTCGGGAAGTGGCCTGGAAACTCCTGTCGTGGAATTTTCAACTCAGAATTATGTGAAGACTGAAAAATAAAGAGTCCAGCAAATTTGTCTTTGTCTTGCTTTATTTCTCTGCACAGAGAATGAAATGATCTGGTTTACACACAGTGAAGTCTGTGAGCAAAGAGATAACAGTGAGCTCACAGATTAGAGGTTTTATAGGCAAAAGTATACATTCCAAGGTCGCTCAAATTCATCTCGAACCAATTGAAATAGTCCAAAGTCACGCCACCCATCTGTGCTTACAGTGTCTGATTGTTCTCCAGTTTATCTCCCGTACCTAGCACAGATAGGGCATCCTGTACTCCCATGAGGTTGTTTAACATGGGTTTAACCTCTGTCACGCACACAGTGTATGTTTCCCATAACTCTAACATTCCAGGTCACTAATGTATGTTTCTGTGTTCGTGCCTAGTACCGTGATGTTACGAATATATATGTAATCTATCTTTAAGTAAAGTTAGTTTAATAGTGAAGTTAATTCAATTCAGTGTTAAAAGTGAACAATAAACATTAAATGTAATCAATTAGAATAATTTCCATTACACTCCCCAGATCTTAATCCCATTGAGAACTTGTGGTCAATCCTCAAGAGGCGGGTGGACAAACAAAAACCCACTACTTATGACAAACTCCAAGAAGTGATTTTGAAAGAATGGGTTGCTATCAGTCAGGATTTGGCCCAGAAGTTGATTGAGAGCATGCTCAGTCGAATTGCAGAGGTCCTGAAAAAGAAGGGCCAACACAGCAAATAATGACTCTTTGCATAAATGTCATGTAATTGTCGATAAAAGCCTTTGAAACGTATGAAGTGCTTGTAATTACACTTCAGTACATCACAGAAACAACTGAAACAAAGATCTAAAAGCAGTTTAGCAGCAAACTTTGTAAAAACTAATAATTGTGTCATTTTCAAAACTTTTGGCCACAACTGTATAATTAATCAGGATTAAGTTCATCAGGGTCACCCATTTTTTGATTGAATGTCGTTTTGAGGATGTACTGAATCAATCATGTGACCCTGTATAAGGAGTCAACCATGTGTTTTTTAACCCTGGAAAAAAAAATTCTTATTAAACAGTTTATTTACCATTTATACAAACATACATAAAATAAAAATGTACGTTGTAGCAACCTGTGTGTGTGTGTGAGAGTGTATATATGTGTGTGTGTGTGTGTGTGTGTGTGTGTGTGTGTGTGTGTGTGTGTGTGTGTGTGTGTGTGTGCTGCTTCAAGAGATCAAACATATACTCGTGTTGTCTTTCAGTTTTATTTATATTCATTTGTTCTTAAATCATTCGTAATCATTTGACCTTTTTATTATAGAGTGAAAACATGGGGCCAAGGATGACGGATGATTTAAATCAAGCATGATTTTATTCAAAAGCTAACGTATGAAAGTTATTCCTATGTTTAAAAAATAAATGAGAAAAAAATCAAGGTGGATATTTCTGAGATGCTAAAACAGCATGAACTATCAATGATTCATCTAAATCAGCTTTAGTAGTACTCCATTAGGTTCATTTATTTACAGTGAAGCTCATTTTGATTGGTCGACTTTCCACTTCCTCTTTAGTGATCATGTGTGCACGGTTCTGGACAGGAGATGAAACGCCTCTCTTCTCTGGACAGGTGACCATTGTCTGGAAATCCCTTCATCAGCGAGATCACGAGGGGCATGTGGCTCACCAAGAAGCTTCTGAAGACATGAACACTACGTGTCCTACAAAGAGAAGCAGACACATCACAAGTTAAGAGACTCAGACACTGAAACACGGCACATACTGTACAATGAGAACAGAACAGGAAACGGTTTTTGTTGGGTTCAACATGAGAAGGTTGTGTTCTCCTCCATCTACAGGATGGAGATCTGTAGCTCTCGGGCCTCACACACACTGATACTGATAAACATACTAGTGAGTCAACAAACAACTGTTAGCTTGCTGGGATATACAGTAGGTGGTTTCATTGAGCACACACACCTGGCCTGAAGTTAACGTCGGGTTTTAATTTTTTTGTAGTTTTTTGTTGGAACAGTGAACACTGCCAGGGTATTTATTTTTTAACTTATAAGAGTGGACTTGTAAAAAGCCCCCGAAATAATCATTTGTAATGATTAGTGAGGAGTGACCAAGAAAGCGTCTCAGAGCCAGTAAACGCTATGAGAAGAGTGACTGTACATCTTAAAATAGCACCATGCATGGTTGTTTGTCCGCACCCAAACTATCCACTGCGGCCAAAGCACAATAAACTCCTTTTCCAAGACCCTTGGCTTAAGTAAGTGAGGGCTTCTGGGAATCCATGCTCTAGTCTCATGAGACCAAGTTAATCATTTCAGATCTGATCTGACAGCATCTAAAATGTTCTGGTGTCACAAGAGGAGGCATACAGTGAGAAGTGTCTGGTTTCCACAGTGAACTTCAGGGTAGTAAAGCTCTTCTGTAGGGACGTATGAGAGCTGAAGGTGTGAGAGAGTTAGGCTTTATCAACCACTGTGTGATATAATACAAAACCTCAACTCTCCCCAAACCAGAAACTCTCCCCATTAAAGACCAGGTCGTTTAAGAAGGAGTTAAACAGGACAGATGTAACAGTTTGTAATAAAATTTTACATTCAGTGCCAAGAAGCGTCAGAGCAGTACACTGTATACATAGAGTTATGGAGGACATATTAAGTACTAAAATATCACACCTTGTTGAATTAAATCTAGGTTGTACTCATTTCCATAATCCTATATTGAAACAAAATGGGCTAATTTTACAGCTATTAATAGCATATATTTCTCTGTTTTTATTAAGAATATGTTTAATACCTTAATACTTGCCATCTATTAACTAATAAGAGGTTATTAAACAGACAGTTTACTAAAACTCTAATGACATGTAGCTGAAAAGTTGCTTACTGATCGTGGAATGCCTAAAGTGGACTGTCAAATGTTGTCTAACTCAATGTTTGTAGGTATGTTAAAAGGAATATGGTTCACTGATTATTATTTACTGAATAAATACTTTGTATTCAGCTTCTGGTCAACCAGAAAATTAGTTTTCTTTGAATCAGTGAGCCTGAAAAGACTAATTTATGTTGTTATGAATCCAAACTATAATAAATAATAAATAATATAAATAACTGTTAAAATATGTCTTTTTCAAAATATGTCTTTCTAGGCAATTTGTATTCTACTGTATGTGCAAAACCAGTTGCAGGACGTATTGAACTAAATATTTTAGTTTGTTTATTTCTATTTATTTGGTTAATTTCTTTACCCTGATAATTTGCACAGATGTTGTGCAGCCCCACTGCCACAGTTAAAGCACCACGGTAAGGCAAACGAAAATATTACTGTTTAAAGGAATTTTACCCAACAAGTAAGATTTTGTTATCATTTACTCATCCTCAAGTAGTTCCAAACTTGTATGAATTTCTTTGTTCTCCGAACACAAAGGAGGATATTTTGAAAAAGTATGGAACAATGGTTTTGGGTCACCATTATTTTTTTCCTTTAAGCATAAAAATGGCTTTATTTATATATTTGTTTTTGCAATTTACATTCTATGCATCCCCTTCTATTAATTTGAATCACTAAGAGATTTTTCTTCTGATTTCTTTCTTATTTTTGGTCCTTTTTCCTGTCCCGATTACAAAAAAAAAGTAATACTACTGTGATACAGCGAGATGTACAACTCCTGTTATATACATATTTACACTTTATTGTGGAGAAGCTACACATATTGATCTGTGGGTGGTTTCAGCTGCTGCTGTGTGTTCAGACTCCTGCAGCATCCACACAGAGATCTTCACCGACTGGAGCAGAGGATCCGACCCTCCACCATCAGCCCATGATCCTCTGCTCTTTCTGGAGGCGACCAGGAAGCCGTTCCCTGCACTTCCTGTGTCACTCCTGCTCACCCTATACAAACAATCAGAAGCATTAATCTAGTCTGATCCTAACGAGACAATCCAGCCGTGACTGCTGTGAGTCAGATAAGTGTGTGTCTCTGGCCACCTGCTCAGTGTAACCAGGGTGGCGCTCAATGTCCTCTAAAGTGGGCGGTCTGACGCCGATGCACTGAGACACCAGCCAATCAGCTGACGGCACTCTGTTACACACAACACAGTGTTCAGGAAGACAGAAGCACACGCTTCACCTGGATCTGGACGTGACTCTGTCTCTTGCCTGTGGACAGCTCTCTAGGGAAGCGCAGTCTGCTTCTGGAGGTGACCCTCAACGTGCCTCTGAAGGGGGAAACAGCCGCACAAGATGTTGTAGAGCGTCACCCGACCGACCAAACCGTAGCGGTCCTGCGTGATAGCGCTGCCGCGAAACCACTCAGGAGGGGCGTACTGAAGAGTGCCTGAGAGACACAACAAGACCCCAGACGTCACCTGAAGAGGCTCCACAAACAAACACAGATCACCGCAGTGAGATCAAACCCACCTGCAAAGTGTCTGTAGGCCGAGTCTTTCAGCAGATCTCCACAGCCGAAGTCCAGCAGCTTGATGTCGGTGTGACTCTGTGGAGATCAGCAGGTTCTCCGGTTTGACGCCCCGGTGCAGGACTCGCGGCTCTCGCAGTGTTTCAGCGCCGTGACCAGCTGCAGCAGCACTTTCTTGGCCAGACTCTCCTCCAGGCGTCCGTTCTGCTTGCAGAAAGTGTCCAGATCTTGGCAAAGGAACGGGGCTCCAGGATCAAGGTGTAGCGTCTGGGAAAGTCTAACCACTCCAGCAGCTGCAGGACGTTGGGGCAGGCAGGAGCCGAATTGACCAGACTCATCAACGCCACCTCCAGCGGCAGCTGATCCTGACCTTCCTGCAGGACGAACGTTGCGTTATATCCAGCGCTCAATCAGAGCAAGCAGAGCAACAGATTCACTCTGAACTCACGACTCTCAGTCTCGGTGTTCCTCTTTACAGACGTGCTTGATGGCAACCTGTAGACAGATGAAGACCACGCTGACTAATTATCACAGACCACGTTCACTGACGGCAACATTTCTAACGAGGAGGTGAGAGGAAGTCTTACTGGCAGTCCGTCAGACCTCCGGGTCCCAGCATACACCGAGCGAATCCACCTCGCCCCAGCAATGGGCCCTTGACATACGCTTCTGCAACACACAAGATCACAAGAAACCTCTTTAAGCGGGACCTTACTGTAACGTCTTCAGTGACGACTCGTTTAGTGAGTGGTGAGGTGTTTAATCTCAGTGCACTCTGACCTCTGCGGGAGCGTTTGGCAGCTCTTCTGTATGAGGGGACGGACCCTCATCCTCCTGGCTGCCGCTCTGCCGCTTCCTCTTCCCGTGAGACACGGACACAGAAAGCGGCCAACTCTGACGGCAGAGGAGCGATGTACCCAGGCAGCTCTTGGCTCAGAGGCAGGTTTGGGTTGGTCAGCGGTTCCTGAGTGTCGTCACCAGAGCCGCTTCTCCCAACCTCCTGAGCAGCCGCCTGAGAGACAGCAGCACTCCTGGATCTGGAGCGGCCCGAGGCTGCAATATTTCACACATCAGACACTTACAGCCTCTATTAGCAACCTTTATCATAACCAAGCACCAATTGCTTTTACTTCTATTTGCTCTTGAATAGAAAATCAAAGGCATATCTTCACATTAATTCAGTCAAACATTGCACAACATCATACCATAACATAGCAATAACAAACAAAACGCTCACCTTGTCTTTCACTCATAAGAGCGGCTGACAATCTCTCCAAACTCCACGAAATACAGTAAATAAAAAAAAAAAAAAAAAAAAATTAGTTGAAGAAAGAAGAAAGAAAGAAAGAAAGAGAGAAAGAATGAGAGAAATAAAGAGAAAGAAATAAGAAGAGAAATAAGAAGAGAATAAAAAAACTTCCTTCAAACTGTACTCAAAGGAAATATCCTCCGATCTCCTAAAATAAAAGTCTCCTCTCGCTCTGAACTGCGTCGAAAATCACAGTGTCAGGAAATAATCTCCGAAAGTCTCTGAAATCGCCTCGTCTCTCAACAAACAGATATCGATGGGTTTGAGTGTTTATGTGTGGAATTCACGCCATAACACGCGTCGCCATAGAAACTATAGTTCACGTACATGGTGCGCGTGACGTCGCGTGCGTGAGTACAACAGCGCGAGCGTACGCTTTTATCGGAAGCGTTGAATCTTATGCACTTTTCATTATTATATAGCGAGATTTATTAATAAATGTATAAATTACTATATAAATCAGAGAAGTTACTATGATCTCTGACTAAACTGAACGCGCTATTTTCCCGCGTATTTAACCGATCACTGTCAGGAGGCCAATCAGCTTTCAGTATCTTGGTGCGTCATCAAACCTGTGAGTAAACCTGCTTGAAAATGAATGTTTAAAGAAAAAATATAAGATATTACTGAAAATATCAAGCATTTGATACAGTGATTCATTAGTTTTATTTATTTTATTCATAATTTCTTATTAAAATCCTCGGAATGCCTTCCTAATGATATATTTAATTTTCTTGGAAGCATAGATTTTTATTGGAACATAATTTCTCTGTTGACAAAATTCCTGCTAAATTGGCGGTTTTCACAGACAAGCTCTTTTCACCATTTTTTAACCCCACAACTATTTCATATGAAATAACAAGGGCATATTATTTAAAAACAGATCTTTATTTTATCGTTGGCTCAAAGGAGGTATTCTTTTAGTAAGATGCAAGTAAATTAGTTCATTTCAATGGGTAATTGTTGTCGTATACAGGATTTCCTCAGAAAATCCAATCACCTGTGAAACCAGGAGAATTAGCATTTTTTTCCAAAAGTGTGCACATTTGAAAAACTGTATTTGTTTTAAGACAACAATATATTAATTAATACGATTTGAACAAATGCTCTTTGTTCTGTGTCCTTTGCTCTTCTTTATTTGGTTATATCTCTTGTGTTAAAGAATGAATACTGCCAAATAAATGTTGTATCAAAATGAAGGAAGTGTCTTACAAACTACTTTATAGAATTTATTACATTTGGAAATATTTAAGCTTAACATTTCAGTATAGCTGTCAACTTTGGTAAACAAAAGAAAACTATTTAGCATCTTTCTTTTCTCATTTACTCAAGATTGTTTTGGAAAGGTTTGGAATTGTGTATTAATAGAAAATTGGAGTTTATGAAAGAAATGTGTATCAACAGTATATGTACAGTTGTGGCCAAAGGTTTTGAGAATGACATAAATATTGGAAATTGGAAAAGTTGCTGCTTAAGTTTTTGTAATAGCAATTTGCATATACTCCAGAATGTTATGAAGAGTGATCAGATGGATTGCATAGTCCTTCTTTGCCATGAAAATGAACTTAAACCTGAAAAAAACTTTCCACTGCATTTCATTGCTGTCATTAAACGACCTGCTGAGATCATTTCAGTAAACGTCTTGTTAACTCAGGTGAGAATGTTGACGAGCACAAGGCTGGAGATCATTATGTCAGGCTGATTGGGTTAGAATGACGGACTTGACATGTTAAAAGGAGGGTGATGCTTGAAATCATCGTTCTTCCATTGTTAGCCATGGTAACGCGTGCAGCCATCATTGCGTTGCATAAAAATGGCTTCACAGGCAAGGATATTGTGGCTACTAAGATTGCACCTAAATCAACAATTTATAGACTCATCAAGAACTTCAAGGAAAGAGGTTCAATTCTTATTAAGAAGGCTTCAGGGCGTCCAAGAAAGTCCAGCAAGCGCCAGGATCGTCCTCATCTAAAGAGGATTCAGCTGCAGGATCGGAGTGCCACCAGTGCAGAGCTTTCTCAGGAATGGCAGCAGGCAGGTGTGAGCGCATCTACACGCACAGTGAGGCCAAGACTTTTGGAAGATGGCCTGGTGTCAAGAAGGACAGCAAAGAAGTCAATTCTCTCCAAAAAAACATCAGGGACAGACTGATCTTTTGCAAAAGTATGGTGAATGGACTGCTGAGGACTGGGGCAAAGTCATATTCTCCGATAAAGCCCCTTTCCGATTGTTTGGGGCATCTGGAAAAGGCTTGTCCGGAGAAGAAAAGGTGGCGCTACCATCAGTCCTTTGTCATGCCAACAGTAAAGCATCCTGAGACCATTCATGTGAGAGGTTGCTTCTCATCCAAGGGAGTGGGCTCACTCACAATTTTTCCCAAAAATACAGCCATGAATAAAGAACGGTACCAAAACACCCTCCAACAGCAACTTCTTCCAACAATCCAACAACAGTTTGGTGAAGAACAATGCATTTTCAGCACGATGGAGCACCGTGCCAATAAGGCAAAAGTGATAACTAAGTGGCTCGGGACCAAAACGTTGAAATTTTGGGTCCATGGCCTGAAACTCCCAGATCTTAATCCCATTGAGAACTTGTGGTCAATCCTCAAGAGGCGGGTGGACAAACAAAAACCCACTACTTATGACAAACTCCAAGAAGTGATTATGAAAAACAATGGGTTGCTATCAGTCAGGATTTGGCCCAGAAGTTGATTGAGAGCATGCTCAGTCGAATTGCAGAGGTCCTGAAAAAAAGAAGGGCCAACACAGCAAATAATGACTCTTTGCATAAATGTCATGTAATTGTCGATAAAAGCCTTTGAAACGTATGAAGTGCTTGTAATTACACTTCAGTACATCACAGAAACAACTGAAACAAAGATCTAAAAGCAGTTTTGCAGCAAACTTTGTAAAAAACTAATAATTGTGTTATTTTCAAAACTTTTGGCCACAACTGTATAATTAATCAGGATTAAGTTCATCAGGGTCACCCATTTTTGATTGAATGTCGTTTTGAGGATGTACTGAATCAATCATGTGACCCTGTATAAGGAGTCAACCATGTGTTTTTTAACCCTGGAAAAAAATTCTACTAATATTATTCTTATTAAACAGTTTATTTACCATTTATACAAACATACATAAAATAAAAATGTACGTTGTAGCAACCTGTGTGTGTGTGTGTGAGAGTGTATATGTGTGTGTATGTGTGTGTGTGTGTGTGTGTGTGTGTGCGTGCTGCTTCAAGAGATCAAACATATACTTGTGTTGTCTTTCAGTTTTATTTATATTCATTTATATTCATTTATATTCATTTATATTCATTCGTAATCATTTAACCTTTTTATTATAGAGTGAAAACATGGGGCCAAGGATGACGGATGATTTAAATCAAGCATGATTTTATTCAAACTGAGCTAACATGTAAAATATGAAGCTAACGTATGAAAGTTATTCCTATGTTTAAAAAAATAAATGAGAAAAAATCAAGGTGGATATTTCTGATGCTAAAACAGCATGAACTATCAATGATTCATCTAAATCAGCTTTAGTAGTACTCCATTAGGTTCATTTATTTACAGTGAAGCTAATTTTGATTGGTCGACTTTCCACTTCCTCTTCAGTGATCATGTGTGCACGGTTCTGGACAGGAGATGAAACGCCTCTCTTCTCTGGACAGGTGACCATTGTCTGGAAATCCCTTCATCAGCGAGATCACGAGGGGCATGTGGCTCACCAAGAAGCTTCTGAAGACATGAACACTACGTGTCCTACAAAGAGAAGCAGACACATCACAAGTTAAGAGACTCAGACACTGAAACACGGCACATACTGTACAATGAGAACAGAACAGGAAACGGGTTTTGTTGGGTTCAACATGAGAAGGTTGTGTTCTCCTCCATCTACAGGATGGAGATCTGTAGCTCTCGGGCCTCACACACACTGATACTGATAAACATACTAGTGAGTCAACAAACAACTGTTAGCTTGCTGGGATATAGGTGGTTTTATCGGGCACACACACCTGGCCTGAAGTTAACGACGGAAGTCTGGACTTAGGTTTGAAACGTTTAAAAATTTTCTCCAGGGTGGCGGTGTTAGAGTGGGAAAACGTCCAAGAATGAGCACCTATCACAGCCAAGATCGGCTGGATGAAGCGCCTGGATGTCTGGACTTAGGTTTTGAACGCTTAAAAATTTCCGCCAGAGTTACCATGGTAGATTGGAAAAGCGTCCGAGAATTCCCACTTTACCCGGCCAATAACTCCTGGATGTCTGGACGTAGGTTTTAAACGCTTAAAAATTTCTTTCAGGGTTACCATGGTCGAGTGGAAAAGCGTCTGAGAATTCGCACTTTACCCGGTCAATATCGCCTGGATGTCTGGGGTTAGGTTTTGAATGCTTAAAAATTTTATCCAGGGTGGTGGGGATCGAGTGAAAAGTCGTCCAAGAAGTCGCATCTAACTCGGCTGGATGGCTGGCTGTCTGGATTTAGGTTTTAAACGCTTAAAAATTTCCTACAGGGTTACCATGGTCGAGTGGGAAAGTGTACGAGAAGACTCACTTAACCCAGCCAATATCGCCTGGATGAAGCGCCTGGAGGTCTGGACTTAAAAATTTCCTCCAGGGTTACCATGGTCGAATGGGAAAGCGTCCGAGAAGTCGCACTTAACCCGGCCAATATCGCCTGGATGAAGCGCCTGGAGGTCTGGACTTAAAAATTTCCTCCAGAGTTACCATGGTCAAATGGGAAAGTGTCCGAGAAGTCGCACTTAACCGGCCAAGATTATGCCCATAAAAGTTTTATGGTAATGGGGTGTGTCTGTTGGCCCAGGCCTTTACTGAATAAAATCATGCCCAGTAATGTGTTACTGTTATGGGGTTAGTCTGTGTGCCTGGATGTCTGGACGTAGGTTTTGAATGCTTAAAAGTTTCTTCCAGGGTTACCATTGTTCAGTGGGAAAGACTACGAGAAGTCACACTTAAACCGCGAAGATCAGGCGCATAAAAGTGTTATAGTAATGGGTTGAATCTGTGAGCCCAGGCCTTTACTGAATAAAATCATGCTCAGTAATGCGTTACTGTTATGGGGTTAGTCTGTGAGCCTGGATGTCTGGATGCAGGTTTTGAATGCTTGACTATTTCTTCCAGGGTTACCATTGTTGAGTGGGAAAGACTACGAGAAGTCACACTTAACCCGGCCAAGATCATGTCCATGAAAGTGTTATAGTAATGGGGTGAGTTTGTGGGCCCAGGCCTTAAAGAAAACTGTAATACAGGGCCTTTAGTGAATAAAATCATGCCCAGTAATGTGTTGCTATTATAGGGTTAGTCTGTGAGCCTGGATGTCTGGACGTAGGTTTTGAACGCTCAAACATTTGTTCCAGGTTTAACATGGTCGAGTGGATTAGCGTCCGAGAAGTCGCACTTAAACCGGACAATATCGCCTGGATGTCTGGACTTAGGTTTTGAACGCTTAAAAATTTCTTCCAGGGTTACCATGGTCGAGTGGGAAAGCCTACGAGAAGTCACTCTTAACCCTGTCAAGATCATGCCCATAAAAGTTTTATAGTAATAGGTTGAATCTGTGGGCCCAGGCCTTTACTGAATAAAATTCAATTCAATTCAATTCAAGTTTATTTGTATAGCGCTTTTACAATGGCTATTGTTCCACAGCAGCTTCACAAAAGCAAATTATTACATAACAAAAGCAAATCGTTCCAAAACAGCAGGATGAATTACAATGCAGAAAGTTCAAGATAGAATTAGTCCAGACAGAAGGTTGAGTTTTCCTCGACGTCATCGCTGGAAGGTCATCTCCTCACTGGGTCCACTGGAGAGGCTCGGTAACTAGATGCCTCGGGATGTACATCCCGAGGTGGAGACAAAAGGATAATTAGCGTAGCGCCATTCATACTATTGGGAATCACGATGTACTGTAGCATAGATTTATGTTAATCTTTACGAGTATGCTTTGCTAAAAAGATATGTCTTTAGCCTAGACTTAAACTGAGAGAGTGTGTCTGATCCCGAACATTTGCAGGAAGGTTATTCCAGAGTTTGGGTGCCAAATGTGAAAACGCTCGACCACCTTTAGTAGACTTTGCTATACGAGGAACTACAAGCAGCCCTGAGTTTTGAGATCTTAAAGAGCGTGACGGGTTGTAGCTTGACAGAAGGCTGGTCAGATAAATGGGGGCTAAACCATTTAGAGCCTTGTAGGTCAGTAACAGTACTTTATAATCAATTCGGAAATTAACAGGCAGCCAGTGCAGGGAGGATAAAACTGGGGTTATATGATCATATTTCCTTGTCCTGGTAAGAACTCGAGCGGCTGCGTTCTGCACTAACTGAAGCTTGTTTATTGAAGATGCTGGACAACCAGCAAGCAGCGCATTACAGTAATCCAGTCTAGATGTCATGAACGCATGAACTAGCTTTTCTGCATCTGAGAGAGAGAGCATGTGTCTGAGTTTAGCAATATTTCTAAGATGAAAGTAGGCAGATTTTGTAACATGAGTGACATGGTGTTCGAAGGACAGGTTGCTGTCCAATATCACACCCAAGTCTTTAACTGTCGGAGTAACGTTTATATCACATCCATCTAATTGTAGTTTGAGCTCAGAAATTTGCTGTAAACATGAATTTGGTCCGATAAGAAGCACCTCTGTTTTATTAGAGTTTAATAGAAGAAAATTTCTAGTCATCCAGTCTTTTATGTCTTTAACACACTCTGTTAATTTAGACATTTCTGATAACTTATCAGGCTTAGATAAAATGTATAGCTGTGTGTCATCTGCATAACAGTGGAAATTAACCCTGTGCTTTCTAATAATGTTCCCAGGGCAGCATGTATATAGAGAACAGTAAGGGGCCTAGAACTGATCCTTGAGGCACACCACACTTTACAGGCGTTATACTAGAGCGGTCTCCGTTTATATCTACAAATTGATAACGGTCTGATAGGTATGATTTAAACCAATTTAACGCCTGTCCCTGTACACCAGCGTTGTTTAAACGCTCCAGGAGAATATTATGATCTATGGTGTCAAATGCAGCAGTAATGTGTTGTTGTTATGGGGTTTGTCTGTGAGCCTGGATGTCTGGATTTAGGTTTTGAATGCTTAAAATTTCTTCCAGGGTTACCATTGTTGAGTGGGAAAGACTATGAGAAGTCACACTTAAACCGCCAAGATCATGCGCATAAAAGTGTTATAGTAATGGGATGAATCTGTGGGCCCAGGCCTTTACTGAATAAAATCATACCCAGTAATGTGTTACTGTTATGGGGTTAGTCTGTGAGCCTGGATGTCTGGACGTAGGTTTTGAACGCTCAAACATTTGTTCCAGGGTTACCATGGTCAAGTGGATTAGCGTCCGAGAAGTCGCAATTAAACCGGACAATATTGCCTGGATGAATCGCCTGGATGTCTGGACTTAGGTTTTGAATGCTTAAAAATTTCTTCCATGGCTACCATGGTCGAGTGGGAAAGCCTACGAGAAGTCACACTTAACCCGGCCAAGATCATGCCCATAATAGTGATAGAGTAATGGGGTGAGTCTGTGGGCCTAGGCCTTTACTGTATAAAATCATGCCCAGTAATGTGTAACTGTTATGGGGTTAGTCTGTGAGCCTGGATGTCTGGATTTAGGTTTTAAATGCTTCAATATTTCTTCCAGGGTTACCATGGTCGAGTTGGAAAACCTACGTGAAGTCACGCTTAACACGGCCAAGATCATGCCCATAAAACTATTATAGTAATGGGGTGAGTTTGTGGGCCCATGCCTTAAAGAAAACTGTAATACAGGGCCTTTACTGTATAAAATCATGCCCAGTAATGTGTTACTGTTATGGGGTTAGTCTAGAGCCTGGATATCTGGACGTAGGTTTTGAATGCTCAAATATTTGTTCCAGGGTTACCATGGTCGAGTGGATTAGCATCCAAAGAGTTGCACTTAAACCGGCCAATATCGCCTGGATGAAGCCCCTGGATGTCTGGACTTAGGTTTTGAATGCTTAAAAATTTCTTCCAGGGTTACCATGGTTGAGTGTATTAGCATCCGAGAAGTCGCACTTAAACCGGCCAATATCGCCTGGATGAAGCGCCTGGATGAAGCCCCTGAATGTCTGGACATAGGTTTTGAATGCTTAAAAATTTCTTCCAGGGTTACCATGGTTGAGTGGGAAAGCCTATGAGAAGTCACTCTTAACCCTGTCAAGATTATGCCCTTTAAAGTTTTATAGTAATGGGGTGAGTTTGTGGGCCCAGACCTTAAAGAAAACTTTAATACAGGGCCTTTACTGAATAAAATCATGCCCAGTAATGTGTTACTGTTATGGGATTAGTCTGTGAGCCTGGATGTCTGGACGTAGGTTTTGAATGCTCAAAAATTTGTTCCAGGGTTAATATGGTCGAGTGGGAAAGCCTACGAGAAGTCACACTTAACCCGGCCAAGATCATGCCCCTATTAGTGTTATAGTAATGGAGTGAGTTTGTGGGCCCAAGCCTTAAAGAAAACTGTAATACAGGGCCTTTACTGAATAAAATCATGCCCAGTAATGTGTTACTGTTATGGGGTTAGTCTGTGAGCCTGTATGTCTGGACGTAGGTTTTGAATGCTTGAATATTTCTTCCAGGGTTGCCATTGTTGAGTGGGAAAGACTACGAGAAGTCACACTTAAACCGGCCAAGATCATGCCCATAATAGTGTTATAGTAATGGGGTGAGTCTGTGGGCTCAGGCCTTTACTGAATAAAATAAACCCGACAAAGATCATGCCCTTGAAAGTGTTATAGTACTGGGGTGAGTTTGTGGGCCCAGGCCTTGAAAAAACTGTAATACAGGGCCTTTAGTGAATAAAATCATGCCCAGTAATGTCTTGCTGTTATGGGGTTAGTCTTAAGCCTGGATATCTGGACGTAGGTTTTGAATGCTCAAATATTTGTTCCAGGGTTACCATGGTTGAGTGGATTAGCATCCGAGAAGTCGCACTTAAACCGGCCAATATCGTTTGGATGAAGCGCCTGGATGACGCCCCTGGATGTCTGGACTTAGGTTTTGAATGCTTAAAAATTTCTTCCAGGCTTACCATGGTCGAGTGGGAAAGCCTACGAGAAGTCACACTTAACCCGGCCAAGATCATGCCCCTATTAGTGTTATAGTAATGGAGTGAGTTTGTGGGCCCAAGCCTTAAAGAAAACTGTAATACAGGGCCTTTACTGAATAAAATCATGCCCAGTAATGTGTTACTGTTATGGGGTTAGTCTGTGAGCCTGTATGTCTGGACGTAGGTTTTGAATGCTTGAATATTTCGTCCAGGGTTGCCATTGTTGAGTGGGAAAGACTACGAGAAGTCACACTTAAACCGGCCAAGATCATGCCCATAATAGTGTTATAGTAATGGGGTGAGTCTGTGGGCTCAGGCCTTTACTGAATAAAATAAACCCGACAAAGATCATGCCCTTGAAAGTGTTATAGTACTGGGGTGAGTTTGTGGGCCCAGGCCTTGAAAGAAAACTGTAATACAGGGCCTTTAGTGAATAAAATCATGCCCAGTAATGTCTTGCTGTTATGGGGTTAGTCTTAAGCCTGGATATCTGGACGTAGGTTTTGAATGCTCAAATATTTGTTCCAGGGTTACCATGGTTGAGTGGATTAGCATCCAAGAAGTCGCACTTAAACCGGCCAATATCGTTTGGATGAAGCGCCTGGATGACGCCCCTGGATGTCTGGACTTAGGTTTTGAATGCTTAAAAATTTCTTCCAGGCTTACCATGGTCGAGTGGGAAAGCCTACGAGAAGTCACTCTTAACCCTGTCAAGATCATGCCCATAAAAGTTTAATAGTAATGGGTTGAATCTGTGGGCCCAGGCCTTTACTGAATAAAATCATGCCCAGTAATGTATTGCTGTTATGGAGTTTGTCTGTGAGCCTGGATGTCTGGATTTAGGTTTTGAACGCTTAAAAATTTCTTCCAGGGTTAATATGGTCGAGTGGGAAAGCCTACGAGAAGTCACACTTAACCCGGCCAAGATCATGCCCCTATTAGTGTTATAGTAATGGAGTGAGTTTGTGGGCCCAAGCCTTAAGGAAAACTGTATTACAGGGCGTTTACTGAATAAAATCATGCCCAGTAATGTGTTACTGTTATGGGATTAGTCTGTGAGCCTGGATGTCTGGACGTAGGTTATGAATGCTCAAATATTTGTTCCAGGGTTACCATGGTCGAGTGGATTAGCATCCAAAGAGTTGCACTTAAACCGGCCAATATGGCCTGGATGAAGCCCCTGGATGTCTGGACTTAGGTTATGAACGCTTAAAAATTTCTTCCAGGGTTACCATGGTCGAGTGGGAAAGCCTATGAGAAGTCACTTTTAACCCTGTCAAGATCATGCCCTTTAAAGTTTTATAGTAATGGGGTGAGTTTGTGGTCCCAGGCCTTAAAGAAAACTGTAATACGGGGCCTTTACTGAATAAATACATGCCCAGTAATGTGTTACTGTTATGGGGTTAGTCTGTGAGCCTGGATGTCTGGTTTTAGATTTTGAACGTTTTAAAATTTCTTCCAGGGTAACCATGGTCGAGTGGGAAAGCCTACGAGAAGTCAGACTTAAGTCGGCCAAGATCATGCCCATAATAATGTTGTAGTATTGGGGTGAGTTTGTGGGTCCAGGCCTTTACTGAATAAAATCATGCCCAGTAATGTGTTACTGTTATGGGATTAGTCTGTGAGCCTGGATGTCTGGACGTAGGTTTTGAATGCTCAAAAATTTGTTCCAGGGTTACCATGGTCGAGTGGTTAAGCGTCCGAGAAGTCGCACTTAAACCGGCCATTATCGACTGGATGAAGCTCCTGGATGTCTGGATGTAGGTTTTGAACGCTCAAACATTTGTTACAGGGTTACCATGGTCGAGTGGATTAGCGTCCGAGAAGTCGCACTTAAACCGGACAATATCGCCTGGATGTCTGGACTTAGGTTTTGAACGCTTAAAAATTTCTTCCAGGGTTAATATGGTCGAGTGGGAAAGCCTACGAGAAGTCACACTTAACCCGGCCAAGATCATGCCCTATTAGTGTTATAGTAATGGAGTGAGTTTGTGGGCCCAAGCCTTAAGGAAAACTGTATTACAGGGCGTTTACTGAATAAAATCATGCCCAGTAATGTGTTACTGTTATGGGATTAGTCTGTGAGCCTGGATGTCTGGACGTAGGTTATGAATGCTCAAATATTTGTTCCAGGGTTACCATGGTCGAGTGGATTAGCATCCAAAGAGTTGCACTTAAACCGGCCAATATGGCCTGGATGAAGCCCCTGGATGTCTGGACTTAGGTTATGAACGCTTAAAAATTTCTTCCAGGGTTACCATGGTCGAGTGGGAAAGCCTATGAGAAGTCACTTTTAACCCTGTCAAGATCATGCCCTTTAAAGTTTTATAGTAATGGGGTGAGTTTGTGGTCCCAGGCCTTAAAGAAAACTGTAATACGGGCCTTTACTGAATAAATACATGCCCAGTAATGTGTTACTGTTATGGGGTTAGTCTGTGAGCCTGGATGTCTGGTTTTAGATTTTGAACGTTTTAAAATTTCTTCCAGGGTAACCATGGTCGAGTGGGAAAGCCTACGAGAAGTCAGACTTAAGTCGCCAAGATCATGCCCATAATAATGTTGTAGTATTGGGGTGAGTTTGTGGGTCCAGGCCTTTACTGAATAAAATCATGCCCAGTAATGTGTTACTGTTATGGGATTAGTCTGTGAGCCTGGATGTCTGGACGTAGGTTTTGAATGCTCAAAAATTTGTTCCAGGGTTACCATGGTCGAGTGGTTAAGCGTCCGAGAAGTCGCACTTAAACCGGCCATTATCGACTGGATGAAGCTCCTGGATGTCTGGATGTAGGTTTTGAACGCTCAAACATTTGTTACAGGGTTACCATGGTCGAGTGGATTAGCGTCCGAGAAGTCGCACTTAAACCGGACAATATCGCCTGCATGTCTGGACTTAGGTTTTGAACGCTTAAAAATTTCTTCCAGGGATAATATGGTCGAGTGGGAAAGCCTACGAGAAGTCACACTTAACCCGGCCAAGATCATGCCCCTATTAGTGTTATAGTAATGGAGTGAGTTTGTGGGCCCAAGCCTTAAGGAAAACTGTAATACAGGGCCTTTACTGAATAAAATCATGCCCAGTAATGTGTTACTGTTATGGGGTTAGTCTGTGAGCCTGTATGTCTGGACGTAGGTTTTGAATGCTTGAATATTTCTTCCAGGGTTGCCATTGTTGAGTGGGAAAGACTACGAGAAGTCACACTTAAACCGGCCAAGATCATGCCCATAATAGTGTTATAGTAATGGGGTGAGTCTGTGGGCTCAGGCCTTTACTGAATAAAATAAACCCGACAAAGATCATGCCCTTGAAAGTGTTATAGTACTGGGGTGAGTTTGTGGGCCCAGGCCTTGAAGAAAACTGTAATACAGGGCCTTTAGTGAATAAAATCATGCCCAGTAATGTCTTGCTGTTATGGGGTTAGTCTTAAGCCTGGATATCTGGACGTAGGTTTTGAATGCTCAAATATTTGTTCCAGGGTTACCATGGTTGAGTGGATTAGCATCCGAGAAGTCGCACTTAAACCGGCCAATATCGTTTGGATGAAGCGCCTGGATGACGCCCCTGGATGTCTGGACTTAGGTTTTGAATGCTTAAAAATTTCTTCCAGGCTTACCATGGTCGAGTGGGAAAGCCTACGAGAAGTCACTCTTAACCCTGTCAAGATCATGCCCATAAAAGTTTAATAGTAATGGGTTGAATCTGTGGGCCCAGGCCTTTACTGAATAAAATCATGCCCAGTAATGTATTGCTGTGATGGGGTTTGTCTGTGAGCCTGGATGTCTGGATTTAGGTTTTGAACGCTTAAAAATTTCTTCCAGGGTTAATATGGTCGAGTGGGAAAGCCTACGAGAAGTCACACTTAACCCGGCCAAGATCATGCCCCTATTAGTGTTTTAGTAATGGAGTGAGTTTGTGGGCCCAAGCCTTAGGAAAACTGTATTACAGGGCGTTTACTGAATAAAATCATGCCCAGTAATGTGTTACTGTTATGGGATTAGTCTGTGAGCCTGGATGTCTGGACGTAGGTTTTGAATGCTCAAATATTTGTTCCAGGGTTACCATGGTCGAGTGGATTAGCATCCAAAGAGTTGCACTTAAACCGGCCAATATGGCCTGGATGAAGCCCCTGGATGTCTGGACTTAGGTTATGAACGCTTAAAAATTTCTTCCAGGGTTACCATGGTCGAGTGGGAAAGCCTATGAGAAGTCACTTTTAACCCTGTCAAGATCATGCCCTTTAAAGTTTTATAGTAATGGGGTGAGTTTGTGGTCCCAGGCCTTAAAGAAAACTGTAATACGGGGCCTTTACTGAATAAATACATGCCCAGTAATGTGTTACTGTTATGGGGTTAGTCTGTGAGCCTGGATGTCTGGTTTTAGATTTTGAACGTTTAAAAATTTCTTCCAGGGTAACCATGGTCGAGTGGGAAAGCCTACGAGAAGTCAGACTTAAGTCGGCCAAGATCATGCACATAATAATGTTGTAGTATTGGGGTGAGTTTGTGGGTCCAGGCCTTTACTGAATAAAATCATGCCCAGTAATGTGTTACTGTTATGGGATTAGTCTGTGAGCCTGGATGTCTGGACGTAGGTTTTGAATGCTCAAAAATTTGTTCCAGGTTTACCATGGTCGAGTGGTTAAGCGTCCGAGAAGTTGCACTTAAACCGGCCATTATCGACTGGATGAAGCTCCTGGATGTCTGGATGTAGGTTTTGAACGCTCAAACATTTGTTACAGGGTTACCATGGTCGAGTGGATTAGCGTCCGAGAAGTCGCACTTAAACCGGACAATATCGCCTGGATGTCTGGACTTAGGTTTTGAACGCTTAAAAATTTCTTCCAGGGATAATATGGTCGAGTGGGAAAGCCTACGAGAAGTCACACTTAACCCGGCCAAGATCATGCCCCTATTAGTGTTATAGTAATGGAGTGAGTTTGTGGGCCCAAGCCTTAAAGAAAACTGTAATACAGGGCCTTTACTGAATAAAATCATGCCCAGTAATGTGTTACTGTTATGGGGTTAGTCTGTGAGCCTGTATGTCTGGACGTAGGTTTTGAATGCTTGAATATTTCTTCCAGGGTTGCCATTGTTGAGTGGGAAAGACTACGAGAAGTCACACTTAAACCGGCCAAGATCATGCCCATAATAGTGTTATAGTAATGGGGTGAGTCTGTGGGCTCAGGCCTTTACTGAATAAAATAAACCCGACAAAGATCATGCCCTTGAAAGTGTTATAGTACTGTGGTGAGTTTGTGGGCCCAGGCCTTGAAGAAAACTGTAATACAGGGCCTTTAGTGAATAAAATCATGCCCAGTAATGTCTTGCTGTTATGGGGTTAGTCTTAAGCCTGGATATCTGGACGTAGGTTTTGAATGCTCAAATATTTGTTCCAGGGTTACCATGGTTGAGTGGATTAGCATCCGAGAAGTCGCACTTAAACCGGCCAATATAGCCTGGATGAAGCCCCTGGATGTCTGGACTTAGGTTTTGAATGCTTAAAAATTTCTTCCAGGGTTACCATGGTCGAGTGGGAAAGCCTATGAGAAGTCACTCTTAACCCTGTCAAGATCATGCCTTTTAAAGTTTTATAGTAATGGGGTGAGTTTGTGGGCCCAGACCTTAAAGAAAACTGTAATACAGGGCCTTTACTGAATAAAATCATGCCCAGTAATGTGTTACTGTTATGGGGTTAGTCTGTGAGCCTGGATGTCTGGATTTAGATTTTGAACGTTTAAAAATTTCTTCCAGGGTAACCATGGTCGAGTGGGAAAGCCTACGAGAAGTCAGACTTAAGTCGGCCAAGATCATGCCCATACTAATGTAGTAGTATTGGGGTGAGTTTGTGGGTCCAGGCCTTTACTGAATAAAACCATGCCCAGTAATGTGTTACTGTTATGGGATTAGTCTGTGAGCCTGGATGTCTGGACGTAGGTTTTGAATGCTCAAAAATTTGTTCCAGGGTTACCATGGTTGAGTGGATTAGCATCCGAGAAGTCGCACTTAAACCGGCCAATATCGCCTGGATAAAGCCCCTGGATGTCTGGACTTAGGTTTTGAATGCTTAAAAATTTCTTCCAGGGTTACCATGGTCGAGTGGGAAAGCCTATGAGAAGTCACTCTTAACCCTGTCAAGATCATGCCCTTTAAAGTTTTATAGTAATGGGGTGAGTTTGTGGGCCCAGACCTTAAAGAAAAGTAATACAGGGCCTTTACTGAATAAAATCATGCCCAGTAATGTGTTACTGTTATGGGGTTAGTCTGTGAGCCTGGATGTCTGGATTTAGATTTTGAACGTTTAAAAATTTCTTCCAGGGTTGCCATTGTTGAGTGGGAAAGACTACGAGAAGTCACACTTAAACCGGCCAAAATCATGCCCATAATAGTGTTATAGTAATGGGGTGAGTCTGTGGGCTCAGGCCTTTACTGAATAAAATAAACCCGACAAAGATCATGCCCTTGAAAGTGTTATAGTACTGGGGTGAGTTTGTGGGCCCAGGCCTTGAAGAAAACTGTAATACAGGGCCTTTAGTGAATAAAATCATGCCCAGTAATGTCTTGCTGTTATGGGGTTAGTCTAGAGCCTGGATATCTGGACGTAGGTTTTGAATGCTCAAATATTTGTTCCAGGGTTACCATGGTCGAGTGGATTAGCATCCAAAGAGTTGCACTTATACCGGCCAATATCGCCTGGATAAAGCGCCTGGATGAAGCCTCTGGATGTCTGGACTTACAGAGCCTTTACTGAATAAAATCATGCCCAGTAATGTGTTACTGTTATGGGGTTAGTCTGTGAGCCTGGATGTCTGGATTTAGATTTTGAACGTTTAAAAATTTCTTCCAGGGTAACCATGGTCGAGTGGGAAAGCCTACGAGAAGTCACACTTAAGTCGGCCAAGATCATGCCCATAATAATGTTGTAGTATTGGGGTGAGTTTGTGGGTCCAGGCCTTTACTGAATAAAATCATGCCCAGTAATGTGTTACTGTTATGGGATTAGTCTGTGAGCCTGGATGTCTGGACGTAGGTTTTGAATGCTCAAAAATTTGTTCCAGGGTTAATATGGTCGAGTGGGAAAGAAAGCCTACGAGAAGTCACATACACTTAACCCGGCCAAGATCATGCCCCTATTAGTGTTATAGTAATGGAGTGAGTTTGTGGGCCCAAGCCTTAAAGAAAACTGTAATACAGGGCCTTTACTGAATAAAATCATGCCCAGTAATGTGTTACTGTTATGGGGTTAGTCTGTGAGCCTGTATGTCTGGACGTAGGTTTTGAATGCTTGAATATTTCTTCCAGGGTTGCCATTGTTGAGTGGGAAAGACTACGAGAAGTCACACTTAAACCGGCCAAGATCATGCCCATAATAGTGTTATAGTAATGGGGTGAGTCTGTGGGCTCAGGCCTTTACTGAATAAAATAAACCCGACAAAGATCATGCCCTTGAAAGTGTTATAGTACTGGGGTGAGTTTGTGGGCCCAGGCCTTGAAGAAAACTGTAATACAGGGCCTTTAGTGAATAAAATCATGCCCAGTAATGTCTTGCTGTTATGGGGTTAGTCTTAAGCCTGGATATCTGGACGTAGGTTTTGAATGCTCAAATATTTGTTCCAGGGTTACCATGGTTGAGTGGATTAGCATCCGAGAAGTCGCACCTAAAACCGCCAATATAGCCTGGATGAAGCCCCTGGATGTCTGGACTTAGGTTTTGAATGCTTAAAAATTTCTTCCAGGGTTACCATGGTCGAGTGGGAAAGCCTATGAGAAGTCACTCTTAACCCTGTCAAGATCATTCCCTTTAAAGTTTTATAGTAATGGGGTGAGTTTGTGGGCCCAGACCTTAAAGAAAACTGTAATACAGGGCCTTTACTGAATAAAATCATGCCCAGTAATGTGTTACTGTTATGGGGTTAGTCTGTGAGCCTGGATGTCTGGATTTAGATTTTGAACGTTTAAAAATTTCTTCCAGGGTAACCATGGTCGAGTGGGAAAGCCTACGAGAAGTCAGACTTAAGTCGGCCAAGATCATGCCCATACTAATGTAGTAGTATTGGGGTGAGTTTGTGGGTCCAGGCCTTTACTGAATAAAACCATGCCCAGTAATGTGTTACTGTTATGGGATTAGTCTGTGAGACTGGATGTCTGGACGTAGGTTTTGAATGCTCAAAAATTTGTTCCAGGGTTACCATGGTTGAGTGGATTAGCATCCGAGAAGTCGCACTTAAACTGGCCAATATCGCCTGGATGAAGCCCCTGGATGTCTGGACTTAGGTTTTGAATGCTTAAAAATTTCTTCCAGGGTTACCATGGTCGAGTGGGAAAGCCTATGAGAAGTTACTCTTAACCCTGTCAAGATCATGCCCTTTAAAGTTTTATAGTAATGGGGTGAGTTTCAGGCCCAGACCTTAAAGAAAAGTAATACAGGGCCTTTACTGAATAAAATCATGCCCAGTAATGTGTTACTGTTATGGGGTTAGTCTGTGAGCCTGGATGTCTGGATTTAGATTTTGAACGTTTAAAAATTTCTTCCAGGGTAACCATGGTCGAGTGGGAAAGCCTACGAGAAGTCAGACTTAAGTCGGCCAAGATCATGCCCATAATAATGTTGTAGTATTGGGGTGAGTTTGTGGGTCCAGGCCTTTACTGAAGAAAATTATGCCCACTATTGTGTTACTGTTATGGGATTAGTCTGTGAGCCTGGATGTCTGGACGTAGGTTTTGAATGCTCAAAAATTTGTTCCAGGGTTACCATGGTCGAGTGGTTAAGCGTCCGAGAAGTTGCACTTAAACCGGCCATTATCGACTGGATGAAGCTCCTGGATGTCTGGATGTAGGTTTTGAACGCTCAAACATTTGTTACAGGGTTACCATGGTCGAGTGGATTAGCGTCCGAGAAGTCGCACTTAAACCGGACAATATCGCCTGGATGTCTGGACTTAGGTTTTGAACGCTTAAAAATTTCTTCCAGGGTTACCATGGTCGAGTGGGAAAGCCTACGAGAAGTCACACTTAAGTCGGCCAAGATCATGTCCATAATAATGTTGTAGTATTGGGGTGAGTTTGTGGGTCCAGGCCTTTACTGAATAAAATCATGCCCAGTAATGTGTTATTGTTATGGGATTAGTCTGTGAGCCTGGATGTCTGGACGTAGGTTTTGAATGCTCAAAAATTTGTTCCAGGGTTTCCATGGTTGAGTGGATTAGCATCCGAGAAGTCGCACTTAAACCGGCCAATATCGCCTGGATGAAGCCCCTGGATGTCTGGACTTAGGTTTTGAATGCTTAAAAATTTCTTCCAGGGTTACCATGGTCGAGTGGGAAAGCCTATGAGAAGTCACTCTTAACCCTGTCAAAATCATGCCGTTTAAAGTTTTATAGTAATGGGGTGAGTTTGTGGGCCCAGACCTTAAAGAAAACTGTAATACAGGGCCTTTACTGAATAAAATCATGCCCAGTAATGTGTTACTGTTATGGGATTAGTCTGTGAGCCTGGATGTCTGGACGTAGGTTTTGAATGCTCAAAAATTTGTTCCAGGGTTAATATGGTCGAGTGGGAAAGCCTCGAGAAGTCACACTTAACCCGGCCAAGATCATGCCCCTATTAGTGTTATAGTAATGGAGTGAGTTTAGGCCCAAGCCTTAAAGAAAACTGTAATACAGGGCCTTTACTGAATAAAATCATGCCCAGTAATGTGTTACTGTTATGGGGTTAGTCTGTGAGCCTGTATGTCTGGACGTAGGTTTTGAATGCTTGAATATTTCTTCCAGGGTTGCCATTGTTGAGTGGGAAAGACTACGAGAAGTCACACTTAAACCGGCCAAGATCATGCCCATAATAGTGTTATAGTAATGGGGTGAGTCTGTGGGCTCAGGCCTTTACTGAATAAAATAAACCCGACAAAGATCATGCCCTTGAAAGTGTTATAGTACTGGGGTGAGTTTGTGGGCCCAGGCCTTGAAGAAAACTGTAATACAGGGCCTTTAGTGAATAAAATCATGCCCAGTAATGTCTTGCTGTTATGGGGTTAGTCTTAAGCCTGGATATCTGGACGTAGGTTTTGAATGCTCAAATATTTGTTCCAGGGTTACCATGGTTGAGTGGATTAGCATCCGAGAAGTCGCACTTAAACCGGCCAATATAGCCTGGATGAAGCCCCTGGATGTCTGGACTTAGGTTTTGAATGCTTAAAAATTTCTTCCAGGGTTACCATGGTCGAGTGGGAAAGCCTATGAGAAGTCACTCTTAACCCTGTCAAGATCATGCCCTTTAAAGTTTTATAGTAATGGGGTGAGTTTGTGGGCCCAGACCTTAAAGAAAACTGTAATACAGGGCCTTTACTGAATAAAATCATGCCCAGTAATGTGTTACTGTTATGGGGTTAGTCTGTGAGCCTGGATGTCTGGATTTAGATTTTGAACGTTTAAAAACTTCTTCCAGGGTAACCATGGTCGAGTTACCCTGCCTACGAGAAGTCAGACTTAAGTCGGCCAAGATCATGCCCATACTAATGTAGTAGTATTGGGGTGAGTTTGTGGGTCCAGGCCTTTACTGAATAAAACCATGCCCAGTAATGTGTTACTGTTATGGGATTAGTCTGTGAGCCTGGATGTCTGGACGTAGGTTTTGAATGCTCAAAAATTTGTTCCAGGGTTACCATGGTTGAGTGGATTAGCATCCGAGAAGTCGCACTTAAACCGGCCAATATCGCCTGGATGAAGCCCCTGGATGTATGGACTTAGGTTTTGAATGCATAAAAATTTGTTCCAGGGTTACCATGGTCGAGTGGGAAAGCCTATGAGAAGTCACTCTTAACCCTGTCAAGATCATGCCCTTTAAAGTTTTATAGTAATGGGGTGAGTTTGTGGGCCCAGACCTTAAAGAAAAGTAATACAGGGCCTTTACTGAATAAAATCATGCCCAGTAATGTGTTACTGTTATGGGGTTAGTCTGTGAGCCTGGATGTCTGGATTTAGATTTTGAACGTTTAAAAATTTCTTCCAGGGTAACCATGGTCGAGTGGGAAAGCCTACGAGAAGTCAGACTTAAGTCGCGAAGATCATGCCCATAATAATGTTGTAGTATTGGGGTGAGTTTGTGGGTCCAGGCCTTTCCTGAAGAAAATTATGCCCACTATTGTGTTACTGTTATGGGATTAGTCTGTGAGCCTGGATGTCTGGACGTAGGTTTTGAATGCTCAAAAATTTGTTCCAGGGTTACCATGGTCGAGAGGTTAAGCGTCCGAGAAGTTGCACTTAAACCGGCCATTATCGACTGGATGAAGCTCCTGGATGTCTGGATGTAGGTTTTGAATGCTCAAACATTTGTTACAGGGTTACCATGGTCGAGTGGATTAGCGTCCGAGAAGTCGCACTTAAACCGGACAATATCGCCTGGATGTCTGGACTTAGGTTTTGAACGCTTAAAAATTTCTTCCAGGGTTACCATGGTCGAGTGGGAAAGCCTACGAGAAGTCACTCTTAACCCTGTCAAGCTCATGCCCATAAAAAGTTTAATAGTAGTGGGTTAAATCTGTGGGCCCAGGCCTTTACTGAATAAATTCATGCCCAGTAATGTGTTGCTGTTATGGGGTTTGTCTGTGAGCCTGGATGTCTGGATTTAGGTTTTGAACGCTTAAAAATTTCTTGCAGGGTTAATATTGTCGAGTGGGAAAGCCTACGAGAAGTCACACTTAACCCGGCCAAGATCATGCCCCTATTAGTGTTATAGTAATGGAGTGAGTTTGTGGGCCCAAGCCTTAAGGAAAACTGTAATACAGGGCCTTTACTGAATAAAATCATGCCCAGTAATGTGTTACTGTTATGGGGTTAGTCTGTGAGCCTGTATGTCTGGACGTAGGTTTTGAATGCTTGAATATTTCTTCCAGGGTTGCCATTGTTGAGTGGGAAAGACTAGAAGTCACCCTTAAACCGGCCAAGATCATGCCCATAATAGTGTTATAGTAATGGGGTGAGTCTGTGGGCTCAGGCCTTTACTGAATAAAATAAACCCGACAAAGATCATGCCCTTGAAAGTGTTATAGTACTGGGGTGAGTTTGTGGGCCCAGGCCTTGAAGAAAACTGTAATACAGGGCCTTTAGTGAATAAAATCATGCCCAGTAATGTCTTGCTGTTATGGGGTTAGTCTAGAGCCTGGATATCTGGACGTAGGTTTTGAATGCTGAAATATTTGTTCCAGGGTTACCATGGTCGAGTGGATTAGCATCCAAAGAGTTGCACTTATACCGGCCAATATCGCCTGGATGAAGCGCCTGGATGAAGCCTCTGGATGTCTGGACTTACAGGGCCTTTACTGAATAAAATCATGCCCAGTAATGTGTTACTGTTATGGGGTTAGTCTGTGAGCCTGGATGTCTGGATTTAGATTGTGAACGTTTAAACACGTTTAAAACACGTAAAACACGTTTAAACACAGACTCGGCACCGGTCTACTTCCACTCACTATTACAAATCTACACACCCTCTAGAAGTCTGAGATCTGCTAGCGAGCGACGCCTCGTTGTACCATCTCAAAGAGGCTCGAAATCACTCTCCAGAACTTTCTCGTTCTCTGTTCCTGGCTGGTGGAACGATCTTCCCGTACTTATCCGGAATGCTGGATCTCTGTCAATCTTTAAGAAACTGCTGAAAACTCACAACTTTCAGCAATACCTGATCCTCATCATAAAAAAAAAAAAAAAAAAAAAAAAAAAAAAAAAAAAAAAAAAATTTACTCTCACTGTCTCTGTCTCTCTTCTCATCCCCCTTGTTTATTCCTTCCCTTCTGGCATGTACTAATTTGAACACTCCCTGTGACTGGGTGTTATAAGCACTTACCCTGTCTGTTTGTCTCTCAAAAAATGAATCGCTGCTGTACTCTCAATTGTAAGTCGCTTTGGATAAAAGCGTCTGCAAAATGACTAAATGTAAATGTAAATGTAAATGTCTTCCAGGGTAACCATGGTCGAGTGGGAAAGCCTACGAGAAGTCACACTTAAGTCGGCCAAGATCATGCCCATAATAATGTTGTAGTATTGGGGTGAGTTTGTGGGTCCAGGCCTTTACTGAATAAAATCATGCCCAGTAATGTGTTACTATTATGGGATTAGTCTGTGAGCCTGGATGTCTGGACGTAGGTTTTGAATGCTCAAAAATTTGTTCCAGGGTTTCCATGGTTGAGTGGATTAGCATCCGAGAAGTCGCACTTAAACCGCCAATATCGCCTGGATGAAGCCCCTGGATGTCTGGACTTAGGTTTTGAATGCTTAAAAATTTCTTCCAGGGTTACCATGGTCGAGTGGGAAAGCCTATGAGAAGTCACTCTTAACCCTGTCAAAATCATGCCCTTTAAAGTTTTATAGTAATAGGGTGAGTTTGTGGGCCCAGACCTTAAAGAAAACTGTAATACAGGGCCTTTACTGAATAAAATCATGCCCAGTAATGTGTTACTGTTATGGGATTAATCTGTGAGCCTGGATGTCTGGACGTAGGTTTTGAATGCTCAAAAATTTCTTCCAGGGTTAATATGGTCGAGTGGGAAAGCCTACGAGAAGTCACACTTAACCCGGCCAAGATCATGCCCCTATTAGTGTTATAGTAATGGAGTGAGTTTGTGGGCCCAAGCCTTAAAGAAAACTGTAATATAGGGCCTTTACTGAATAAAATCATGCCCAGTAATGTGTTACTGTTATGGGGTTAGTCTGTGAGCCTGTATGTCTGGACGTAGGTTTTGAATGCTTGAATATTTCTTCCAGGGTTGCCATTGTTGAGTGGGAAAGACTACGAGAAGTCACACTTAAACCGGCCAAGATCATGCCCATAATAGTGTTAAAGTAATGGGGTGAGTCTGTGGGCTCAGGCCTTTACTGAATAAAATAAACCCGACAAAGATCATGCCCTTGAAAGTGTTATAGTACTGGGGTGAGTTTGTGGGCCCAGGCCTTGAAGAAAACTGTAATACAGGGCCTTTAGTGAAAAAAATCATGCCCAGTAATGTCTTGCTGTTATGGGGTTAGTCTTAAGCCTGGATATCTGGACGTAGGTTTTGAATGCTCAAATATTTATTCCAGGGTTACCATGGTTGAGTGGATTAGCATCCGAGAAGTCGCACTTAAACCGGCCAATATCGCCTGGATGAAGCGCCTGGATGAAGCCCCTGGATGTCTGGACTAAGGTTTTGAGTGCTTAAAAATTTCTTCCAGGGTTACCATGGTCGAGTGGATAAGCGTCCGTGAAGTCGCACTTAAACCGGCCATTATCTACTGGATGAAGCTCCTGGATGTCTGCATGTAGGTTTTGAACGCTCAAACATTTGTTACAGGGTTACCATGGTTGAGTGGATTAGCGTCCGAGAAGTCGCACTTAAACCGGACAATATCGCCTGGATGAAGCCCCTGGATGTCTGGACTTAGGTTTTGAACACTTAAAAATTTCTTCCAGGGTTACCATGGTCCAGTGGGAAAGCCTACGAGAAGTCACTCTTAACCCTGTCAAGATCATGCCCTTTAAAGTTTTATAGTAATGGGTGAGTTTGTGGGCCCAGGCCTTAAAGAAAACTGTAATACAGGGCCTTTACTGAATAAAATCATGCCCAGTAATGTTTTACTGTTATGGGGTTAGTCTGTGAGCCTGGATGTCTGGATTTAGATTTTGAACGTTTAAAAATTTCTTCCAGGGTAACCATGGTCGAGTGGGAAAGCATACGAGAAGTCACACTTAAGTCGGCCAAGATCATGCCCATAATAATGTTGTAGTATTGGGGTGAGTTTGTGGGTCCAGGCCTTTACTGAATAAAATCATGCCCAGTAATGTGTTACTGTTATGGGATTAGTCTGTGAGCCTGGATGTCTGGACGTAGGTTTTGAATGCTCAAAAATTTGTTCCAGGGTTACCATGGTCGAGTGGATAAGCGTCCAAGAAGTCGCACTTTAACCGGCCAATATCGACTGGATGAAGCGCCTGGATGTCTGGATGTAGGTTTTGAAAGCTCAAACATTTGTTACAGGGTTACCATGGTCGAGTGGATTAGCGTCCGAGAAGTAGCACTTAAACCGGACAATATCGCCTGGATGTCTGGACCTAAGTTTTGAACGCTTAAAAATTTCTTCCAGGGTTACCATGGTCGAGTGGGAAAGCCTACGAGAAGTCACTCTTAACCCTGTCAAGATCATGCCCATAAAAGTTTAATAGTAATGGGTTGAATCTGTGGGCCCTGGCTTTTACTGAATAAAATCATGCCCAGTAAATGTGTTGCTAATATGGGGTTTGTCTGTGAGCCTGGATGTCTGGATTTATGTTTTGAACGTATAAAAATTTCTTCCAGGGTTAATATGGTCGAGAGGGAAAGCCTACGAGAAGTCACACTTAACCCGGCCAAGATCATGCCCCTATTAGTGTTATAGTAATGGAGTGAGTTTGTGGGCCCAAGCCTTAAGGAAAACTGTAATACAGGGCCTTTACTGAATAAAATCATGCCCAGTAATGTGTTACTGTTATGGGGTTAGTCTGTGAGCCTGGATGTCTGGATTTAGATTTTGAACGTTTAAAAATTTCTTCCAGGGTAACCATGGTCGAGTGGGAAAGCCTACGAGAAGTCACACTTAAGTCGGCCAAGATCATGCCCATAATAATGTTGTAGTATTGGGGTGAGTTTGTGGGTCCAGGCCTTTACTAAATAAAATCATGCCCAGTAATGTGTTACTGTTATGGGGTTAGTCTGTGAGCCTGGATGTCTGGATTTAGATTTTGAACGTTTAAAAATTTCTTCCAGGGTAACCATGGTCGAGTGGGAAAGCCTACGAGAAGTCACACTTAAGTCGAAGCAAGATAATGCCCATAATAATGTTGTAGTATTGGGGTGAGTTTGTGGGTCCAGGCCTTTACTGAATAAAATCATACCCAGTAATGTGTTACTGTTATGGGATTAGTCTGTGAGCCTTGATGTCTGGATGTAGGTTTTGAACGCTCAAACATTTGTTACAGGGTTACCATGGTCGAGTGTATTAGCGTCCGAGAAGTCGCACTTAAACCGGACAATATCGCCTGGATGTCTGGACTTGGGTTTTGAACGCTTAAAAATTTCTTCCAGGGTTACCATGGTCGAGTGGGAAAGCCTACGAGAAGTCACTCTTAATCCTGTCAAGATCATGCCCATAAAAGTTTAATAGTAATGGGTTGAATCTGTGGACCCAGGCCTTTACTGAATAAAATCATGCCCAGTAATGTGTTGCTGTTATGGGGTTTGTCTGTGAGCCTGGATGTCTGGATTTAGGTTTTGAACGCTTAAAAATTTCTTCCAGGGTTAATATGGTCGAGAGGGAAAGCCACACGAAGTCACACTTAACCCGGCCAAGATCATGCCCCTATTAGTGTTATAGTAATGGAGTGAGTTTCAGGTCCCAGGCCTTTACTGAATAAAGTCATACGCAGTAATGTGTAACTGTAATGGGGTTAATCTGTGAGCCTGGATGTCTGCCCGTAGGTTTTGCAAACTCAAATATTTGTTCCAGGGTTACCATGGTCGAGTGGGAAAGCCTACAAGACGTCACACTTAACCCGGCCAAGATCATGCCCATGAATGTGTTATAGTAATGGGGTGAGTTTGTTGGCCCATGCCTTAAAGACAACCATAATACAGTGCCTTTACTGAATAAAATCATGCCCAGTAATGTCTTGCTGTTATGGGGTTAGTATGTTTGCTTGGATGTCTGGATGTAGGTTTTGAATGCTTAAAAGTTTCTTCCAGGGTTACCATGGTCGAGTGGGAAAGCATACGAGAAGTCACACTTAACCCGGCCAAGATCATGCCCCTAATTGTGTTATAGTAATGGAGTGAGTTTCAGGTCCCAGGCCTTTACTGAATAAAGTCATACGCAGTAATGTGTAACTGTAATGGGGTTAATCTGTGAGCCTGGATGTCTGCCCGTAGGTTTTGCAAACTCAAATATTTGTTCCAGGGTTACCATGGTCGAGTGGGAAAGCCTACAAGACGTCACACTTAACCCGGCCAAGATCATGCCCATGAATGTGTTATAGTAATGGGGTGAGTTTGTTGGCCCATGCCTTAAAGACAACCATAATACAGTGCCTTTACTGAATAAAATCATGCCCAGTAATGTCTTGCTGTTATGGGGTTAGTCTGTTTGCTTGGATGTCTGGATGTAGGTTTTGAATGCTTAAAAGTTTCTTCCAGGGTTACCATGGTCGAGTGGGAAAGCATACGAGAAGTCACACTTAACCCGGCCAAGATCATGCCCCTAATTGTGTTATAGTAATGGAGTGAGTCTTTGGGCCCAGGCCTTTACTGAATAGAATCATGCCCAGTAATGTGTAAATGTTATGGGGTTAGTCTGTGAGCCTGGATGTCTGGATTTAGGTTTTGAATACTTCAATATTTCTTCCAGGGTTACCATGGTCGAGTGGGAAAGCATACGAGAAGTCACACTTAACCCGACCGAGATCATGCCAATAATAGTGCTATAGTAATGGCATGAGTCTGTGGGCCCAGGCCTTTAGTGAATAAAATCATGCCCAGTAATGTGTTACTGTTAAGGGGTTAGTCTGTGTGCTTGGATGTCTGGACGTAGGTTTTGAATGCTTAAAAGTTCCTTCCAGGGTTACCATGGTCGAGTGAGAAAGCCTAAGAGAAGTCACACTTAACCCGGCTAAGATCATGCCCATAATAGTGTTATAGTAATGGGGTGAGTCTGTGGGCTCAGGCCTTTATTAAATAAAATCATGCCCAGTAATGTGTAACTGTTATGGGGTTAGTCTGTGAGCCTGGATGTCTCGACGTGGGATTTGAACCTTCAAATATTTGTTCCAGGGTTACCATGGTCAAGTGGGAAAGCCTACGAGAAGTCACACTTAACCCGGCCAAGATCATGCCCATAATAGTGTTGTAATAATTGGATGAGTTTGTGGGCCCATGCCTTTACTGAATAAAATCATGCCCAGTAATGTGTTACTGTTATTGGCTTAGTCTGTGAGCCTGGATGTCTGGATCTAGGTTTTTAACGCTTAAAATTTTCTTTCAGGGTTACCATGGTCGAGTGGGAAAGCCTGCGAGAAGTCACACTTAACCTGGACAAGATCACACCTGTTATAGTAATAGGGTGAGTCTGTGGGCCCAGGGCTTTACTGAATAAAATCATGCCCAGTTATGTGTTACAGTTATGGGGTTAATCTGTGAGCCTGGATGTCTGGACGTAGGTTTTGAACGCTTAAAAATTTCTTCCAGGGTTACCATGGTCGAGTGGGAAAGCCTACGAGAAGTCACACTTAACCCTGCCAAGATCATGCCCATAAAAGTTTTGTAGTAATGGGGTGAGTTTGTGGGTCCAGGCCTTAAAGAAAACTGTAATACAGGGCCTTTACTTAGTAAAATCATGCCCAGTAATGTGTAACTGTTATGGGGTTAGTCTGTGAACCTGGATGTCTGGACTTAGGTTTTGAATGCTTCAATATTTCTACCAGGGTTACCATGGTTGAGTGGGAAAGCATACGTGAAGTCACACTTAACCCGGCCAAGATCATGCCCATAATAGTGTTTTAGTAATGGGTGAGTCTGTGGGCTCAGGCCTTTACTGAATAGAATCATGCCCAGTAATGTGTAACTGTTATGGGGTTAGTCTATGAACCTGGATGTCTGGATGTAAGTTTTGAATGTTTCAATATTTCTTCCAGGGTTACCATGGTCGAGTGGGAAAGCCTACGAGAAGTCACGCTTAACCCTGCCAAGATCATGCCCATAAAAGTTTTGTAGTAATGGGGTGAGTTTGTGGGTCCAGGCCTTAAAGAAAACTGTAATACAGGGCCTTTACTTAGTAAAATCATGCCCAGTAATGTGTAACTGTTATGGGGTTAGTCTGTGAACCTGGATGTCTGGACTTAGGTTTTGAATGCTTCAATATTTCTACCAGGGTTACCATGGTTGAGTGGGAAAGCATACGTGAAGTCACACTTAACCCGGCCAAGATCATGCCCATAATAGTGTTTTAGTAATGGGTGAGTCTGTGGGCTCAGGCCTTTACTGAATAGAATCATGCCCAGTAATGTGTAACTGTTATGGGGTTAGTCTATGAACCTGGATGTCTGGATGTAAGTTTTGAATGTTTCAATATTTCTTCCAGGGTTACCATGGTCGAGTGGAAAACCTACGAGAAGTCACACTTAACCCGGCCAAGATCATGCCCATGAATGTGTTATAGTAATGGGGTGAGTTTGTGGGCCCATGCCTTAAAGACAACCGTAAAACAGGGCCTTTACTGAATAAAATCATGCCCAGTAATGTCTTGCTGTTATGGGGGTAGTGTTGAGCCTGGATATCTGGACTTAGTTTTTGAAATGTTAAAAATTTCTTCCAGGGTTACCATGGTCGAGTGGGAAAGCATACGAGAAGTCACACTTAACCCGGCCAAGATCATTCCCATAAAAGTTTCATAGTGATGGGGTGAGTCTGTGGGCCCAGGCCTTTACTGAATAAAATCATGCCCAGTAATGTGTTACTTTTATGGGGTTAGTCTGTGAGCCTGGATGTCCGGATTTAGGTTTTGAATGCTTCAATATTTCTTCCAGGGCTACCAAGGTCGAGTGGGAAAACCTACGAGAAGTCACGCTTAACCCGGCCAAGATCATGCACATGAAAGTATTATAGTAATGGGGTGAGTTTGTGGGCCCATGCCCAAAAGTAAACTGTAATATATGGTCATTACTGAATAAAATCATGCCCAGTAATGTGTTGCTGTTATGGGGTTAGTCTGTGAGCCTGGATGTCTGGACGTAGGTTTTGAACGCTCAAATATTTGATCCAGGGTTACCATGGTCGAGTGGATTAGCGTCCGAGAAGTCGTACTTAAACCGGCCAATATCGCCTAGATGTCAGGACTTTGGATTTGAACGGTTAAAAATTTCTTCCAGGGTTACCATGGTCAAGTGGGAAAGCCTACGAGAAGTCACGCTTAACCCTGCCAAGATCATACCCATGAAAGTATTATACTAATAAGGTGAGTTTGTGGGCCCATGCCTTAAAGAAAACTGTAATACAGGGCCTTTACTGAGTAAAATCATGCCCAGTAATGTGTTACTGTTAAGGGGTTAGTGTGTGTGCTTGGATGTCTGGACGTAGGCTTTGAATGCTTAAAAGTTTCTTCCAGGGTTACCATTGTCGAGTAAGAAAGCCTACGAGAAGTCACGCTTAACCCTGCCAAGATCATGCCCATAAAAGTGTTATAGTAATGGGTTGAGTTTGTGGGCCCAGGCCTTAAAGAAAACTGTAATACAGGGCTTTTACTGAGTAAAATCATGCCCAGTAATGTGTAATGGTTATGGGGTTAGTCTGTGAACCTGGATGTCTGGATTTAAGTTTTGAATGCTTCAATATTTCTTCCAGGGTTACCATGGTCGAGTGGGAAAGCATACGAGAAGTCACACTTAACCCGGCCTAGATCGTGCCCATAATAGTGTTATAGTAATGGGGTGAGTTTGTGGGCCCATGCCTTTACTGAATAAAATCATGCCCAGTAATGTCTTGCTGTTATGGGGATAGTCTTGAGCCTGGATATCTGGACTTAGTTTTTGAAATGTTAAAAGTTTCTTCCAGGGTTACCATGGTTGAGTGGGAAAGCCTACGAGAAGTCACTCTTAACCCGGCCAAGATCACGCCCATAAAAGTGTTTTAGTAATGGCTTGAGTTTTTGGTCCTAGGCCTTTACTGAATAAAATCATGCCCAGTAATGTGTTACGTTTTTGGGGTTAGTCTGTGATGCTGGATGTCTGGATGTAGGTTTTGAACGCTCAAAAATATGTTCCAGGGTTACCATGGTCGAGTGGGAAAACCTACGAGAAGTCACGCTTAACCCGGCCAAGATCATGCCCATGAAAGTGTCATAGTAATTGGGGTGAGTTTGTGGGCCCAGGCCTTAAAGAAAACTGTAATAAAGGCCTTTAGTGAATAAAATCATACCCAGTAAAGTGTTACTGTTATGGGTTAGTCTGTGAGCCTGGATGTCTGGACATAGGTTTTGAACGTTCAAATATTTGTTCTAGGGTTACCATGGTCGAGTGGATTAGCGTCCGAGAAGTCGCACTTAAATCGGCAAATGTAGCCTGGATGTCTGGACGTAGGTTTTGAACGCTTAAAAATTTCTTCCAGGGTTACCATGGTCGATTGGGAAGGCCTACGAGAAGTCAAGCTTAACCCGGCCAAGATTATGCCCCTAATAGTGTTATAGTAATGGAGTGAGTCTGTTGGCCCAGGCCTTTACTGAATAAAATCATGCCCAGTAATGTGTAACTGTTATGGGGTTAGTCTGTGAGCCTGGATGTCTGGATTTAGGTTTTGAACGCTTCAATATTTCTTCCAGGATTACCATGGTCGAGTGGGAAAGCAAATGAGAATTCACACTTAACCCGGCCTAGATCATTCCCATAATAGTGTTATAATAATGGGCTGAGTCTGTGGGCCCAGGCCTTTACTGAATAAAATCATGCCCAGTAATGCGTAACTGTTATGGGGTTAGTCTGTGAGCCTGGATGTCTGGATTTAGGTTTTGAATGCTTCAATATTTCTTCCAGGGTTACCATGGTCGAGTAAGTAAGCCTACGAGAAATCACACTTAACCCGGCCTAGATCATGCCCATAAAAGTGTTATAGTAATGGGTTGAGTTTCTGGTCCCAGGCCTTTACTGAATAAAGTCATACGCAGTAATGTGTAGTTGTTATGAGGTTAGTCTGTGAGCCTGGTTGTCTGGATCTAGGTTTTGAACGCTCAAAAATTTCTACCAGGGTTACCATGGTCGAGTGGGAAAGCCTACGAGAAGTCACACTTAACCCTGCCAAGATAACGCCTGTTTTTGTAGTGGGATGAGTCTGTGGGCCCAGGCCTTTACTCAATAAAATCATGCCCAGTAATGTGTTACTCTTTTGGGGTTAGTCTGTGAGCCTGGATGTCTGGACGTTGGCTTTGAATGCTTAAAAGTTTCTTCCAGGGTTACCATTGTTGAGTAAGAAAGCCTACGAGAAGTCACGCTTAACCCTGCCAAGATCATGCCCATAAAAGTGTTATAGTAATGGGTTGAGTAAATAGGCCTAGGCCTTAAAGAAAACTGTAATACAGGGCCTTTACTGAGTAAAATCATGCCCAGTAATGTGTAATTGTTATGGGGTTAGTCTGTGAACCTGGATGTCTGGATATAGGTTTTGAATGCTTCAATATTTCTTCCAGGGTTACTATGGTCGAGTGGGAAAGTATACGAGAAGTCACACTTAACCCGGCCAAGATCATGCCCATAATAGTGTTATAGTAATGGGGTGAGTCTGTGGGCTCAGATCTTTACTGAATAAAATCATGCCCAGTACTGTGTAACTGTTATGGGGTTAGTCTGTTAGCCTGGATGTCTCGACGTAGGTTTTGAACGTTCAAATATTTGTTCCAGGGTTACCATGGTCGAGTGGGAAAGCCTACGAGAAGTCACAATTAACCCGGACAAGATCATTCCCATAAAAGTTTTATAGTAATGGGGTGAGTCTGTTGGCCCAGGCCTTTACTGAATAAAATCATGCCAAGTAATGTGTTACTGTTAAGGGGCTAGTCTGTGTGCTTGGATGTCTGGACGTAGGCTTTGAATGCTTAAAAGTTTCTTCCAGAGTTACCATTGTTGAGTAAGAAAGCCTACGAGAATTCATGCTTAAACCTGCCAAGACCATGCCCATAAAAGTGTTATAGTAATGGGTTGAGTTTCTGGTCCCATGCCTTTACTGAATAAAGTCATACGCAGTAATGTGTAGCTGTTATGGGGATAATCTGTGAGCCTGGATGTCTGGACGTAGGTTTTGAACGCTCAAATATTTGTTACAGGCTTACCATGGTCGAGTGGGAAAGCCTCAGAGAAGTCACACTTAAGTCCACCAAGATCATGCCCATAATTGTGTTGTAATAAAGGGGTGAGTTTGTGGGCCCATGCCTTTACTAAATAAAATCATGCCCAGTAATGTGTTACTGTTAAGGGATTAGTCTGTGATCCTCGATGTCTAGACGTAGGTTTTGAACGCTCAAATATTTGTTCCAGGGTTACCATGGTCGAGTGGGAAAACCTACGAGAAGTCACTCTTAACCCGGCCAAGATCATGCCCATGAAAGTGTTATAGTATTGGGGTAAGTCTTTTGGTCCAGGCTTTAAAGAAAGCTGTAATACAGGGCCTTTAGTGAATAAAATCATGCCCAGTAATGTGTTCCTGTTATGGGGTTAGTCTGTGAGCCTGGATGTCTGGATTTACCTTTTGAACGCTTAAAAAAATTCTTCCAGGGTTACCATGGTCGAGTGGGAAACCATACGAGAAGTCACACTTATCCCGGCCAACTTCATGCCCATAATAGTGTTATAGTAATGGGGTGAGTCTGTGGGCTCAGGCCTTTACTGAATAAAATCATGCCCCGTAATGTGTTACTGTTTTGGGGTTAGTCTGTGAGCCTGGATGTCTAGTTTTAGGTTTTGAACGCTTAAAAATTTCTTCCAGGGTTACCATGGTATAGTGGGAAAGCTTACGAGAAGTCACACTTAACCCGGCCAAGATCATTCCCATAAAAAGTAATGGGGTTTTATAGTAATGGGGTGAGTCTGTTGGCCCAGGCCTTTACTGAATAAAATCATGCCCAGTAATGTGTTACTGTTAATGGGGTTAGTCTGTGTGCTTGGATGTCTGGACGTAGTTTTTTGAATGCTTCAATATTTCTTCCAGGGTTACCATGGTCGAGTGGGAAAACCTACAAGGCGTCACACTTAACTCGGCCAAGATCATGACCATGAATGTGTTATAGTAATGGGGGTGAGTTTGTTGGCCCATGCCTAAAAAAAACCGTAATACAGGGCCTTTACTGAATAAAATCATGCCCAGAAATGACTTGCTGTTATGGGGATAGTCTTGAGCCTGGATATCTGGACTTAGTTTTGAAATGTTAAAAATTTCTTCCAGGGTTACCATGGTCGAGTGGGAAAGCATACGAGAAGTCACACTTAACCATGCCAAGATCCTGCCCCTAATAGTGTTATAGTAATGGGGTGAGTCTGTTGGTCCAGGCCTTTACTGAATAAAATCTGGCCCAGTAATGTGTTAATGTTAAGGGGTAAGTTTGTGTGATTGGATGTCTGGACGTAGGCTTTGAACGCTTAAAAATTTCTTCCAGGGTTACCATGGTCGAGTGGGAAAGCCTACGAGAAGTCACGCTTAACCCTGCCAAGATCATACCCATGAAAGTATTATACTAATAAGGTGAGTTTGTGGGCCCATGCCTTAAAGAAAACTGTAATACAGGGCCTTTACTGAGTAAAATCATGCCCAGTAATGTTTTACTGTTATGGGGTTAGTCTGTGTGCTTGGATGTCTGGACGTAGGCTTTGAAAGCTTAAAAGTTTCTTCCAGGGTTACCATTGTCGAGTAAGAAAGCCTACGAGAAGTCACGCTTAACCCTGCCAAGATCATGCCCATAAAAGTGTTATAGTAATGGGTTGAGTTTGTGGGCCCAGGCCTTAAAGAAAACTGTAATACAGGGCTTATACTGAGTAAAATCATGCCCAGTAATGTGTAATGGTTATGGGGTTAGTCTGTGAACCTGGATGTCTGGATTTAAGTTTTGAATGCTTTAATATTTCTTCCAGGGTTACCATGGTCGAGTGGGAAAGCATACGAGAAGTCACACTTAACCTGGCCAAGATCATGCCCATTAAAGTGTCATAGTAATGGGGTGAGTTTGTGGGCCCAGGCCTTAAAGAAAACTGTAATACAGGGCTTTTACTGAATAAAATCATGCCCAGTAATGCCTTGCTGTTATGGGGATAGCCTTGAACTTGGATATCTGGACTTAGTTTTTGAAATGTTAAAAATTTCTTCCAGGGTTACCATGGTCGAGTGGGAAAGCATACGAGAAGTCACACTTAACCCGGCCGAGATCATGCCCATAAGAGTGCTATAGTAATGGGGTGAGTCTGTGGGCCCAGGCTTTTACTGAATAAAATCATGCCCAGTAATGTGTTACTGTTATGGGGTTAGTCTGTGAGCCTGGATGTCTGGATTTAGGTTTTGAATGCTTCAATACTTCTTCCAGGGTCACTATGGTCGAGTGGGAAAACCTACGAGAAGTCACACTTAACCCGGCCAAGATCATGCCCATTAAAGTGTCATAGTAATGGGGTTAGTTTGTGGGCCCAGGCCTTAAAAAAACTGTAATACAGGGCCTTTAGTGAATAAAATCATACCCAGTAATGTGTTACTGTTATGGGGTTAGTCTGTGAGCCTGGATGTTTCGAGCGTAGGTTTTGAACGCTCAAATATTTGTTCCAGGGTTACCATGGTCTAGTGGATTAGCGTCCGAGAAGTCGCACTTAAAGTGGCCAATATCACCTGGATGTCTGGGCATAGGTTTTGAACGCTTAAAAACTTCTTCCAGGGTTAGCATCGTCGAGTGGGAAAGCCTATGAGAAGTCACACTTAACCCGGCCAAGATCATGCCCCTAATATTGTTGTAGTAATGGAGTGAGTCTGTGGGCCCAGGCGTTTACTGAATAAAATCATGCCCAGTAATGTGTTACTGTTATAGGGTTCGTCTGTGAGCCTGGATGTCTAGATTTAGATTTTGAACGCTTAAAAATTTCTTTCAGGGTTACCATCGACGAGTAAGAAAGCCTACGACAAGTCACGCTTAACCCTGCCAAGATCATGCCCATAAAAGTGTTATAGTAATGGGTTGAGTTTGTGGGCCCAGGCCTTAAAGAAAACTGTAATACAGGGCTTTTACTGAGTAAAATCATGCCCAGTAATGTGTAATTGTTATGGGGTTAGTCTGTAAAAATGGATGTCTGGATGTAAGTTTTGAATGCTTCAATATTTCTTCCAGGGTTACCATGGTCGAGTGGGAAAGCATACCAGAAGTCACACTTAACCCGGCCAAGATCATGCCCATAATAGTGTTATAGTAATGGGGTGAGTCTGTGGGCTCAGGCCTTTACTGATTAAAATCATGCCCAGTAATGTGTTACTGTTATGGGGTTAGTCTGTGAGCCTGGATGTCTGGACGTAGGTTTTGAGCGCTCAAATATTTGTTCCAGGGTTACCTTGGTGAGTGGATTAGCGTCCGAGAAGTCGCACTTAACCGGCCAATATCGCCTGGATGAAGCGCCTAGATGTCTGGACTCAGGTTTTGAACGCTTAAAAATTTCTTCCAGGGTTACCATGGTCGAGTGGGAAAGCCTATGAGAAGTCACGCTTAACCCTGCCAAGATCATGCCCATAAAAGTTTTGTAGTAATGGGGTGAGTTTGTGGGTCCAGGCTTTATTAAAAAGACAACTGTAATACAGGGCCTTTACTGAGTAAAATCATGCCCAGTAATCTGTAACTGGATGTCTGGACCTAGGTTTTAAATGCATCAATATTTCTTCCAGGGTTAATATGGTCGAGTGGGAAAACCTACGAGAAGTCACAATTATCCCGGCCAAGATCATGCCCCTAATAGTTTTAAAGTAATGGAGTGAGTTTGTGGGCCCAAGCCTTAAAGAAAACTGTAATACAGGGCCTTTAGTGAATAAAATCATTCCTAGTAATGTGTTGCTGTTATGGGGTTAGTCTGTGAGCCTGGATGTCTCGACGTAGGTTTTGAACCTTCAAACATTTGTTCCAGGGTTACCATGGTCGAGTGGGAAAGCCTACGAGAAGTCACACTTAACCCGGCCAAGATCATGCCCCTAATAATGTTATAGTAATGGAGTGAGTCTGCGGGCCCAGGCCTTTACTGAATAAAATCATGCCCAGTAATGTGTTACTGTTAAGGGGTTAATCTGTGTGCTTGGATGTCTGGACGTAGGTTTTGAATGCTTAAAAGTTTCTTCCAGGGTTACCATGGTCGAGTAAGAAAGCCTACGAGAAGTCACACTTAACCCGGCTAAGCTCATGCCGATAATAGTGTTATAGTAATGGGGTGAGTCTGTGGGCTCAGGCCTTTATTGAATAAAATCATGCCCAGTAATGTGTAACTGTTATGGGGTTAGTCTGTGAGCCTGGATGTCTCGACGTAGGTTTTGAACCTTCAAATATTTGTTCCAGGGTTACCATGGTCGAGTGGGAAAACCTACGAAAAGTCACACTTAACCCGGCCAAGATCATGCCCCTAATAGTGTTATCGTAATGGAGTGAGTCTGTGGGCCCAGACCTTTGCTGAATAAAATCATGCCCAGTAATGTGTAACTGTTATGGGGTTAGTCTGTGAGCCTGGATGTCTGGATGTAGGTTTTGAACGCTCAAAAATTTGTTCCAGGGTTACCATGGTAGAGTGGGAAAGCCTGCGAGAAGTCACACTTAACCTGGACAAGATCATGCCCTGTAAGTAGTAAGTAATGGGTGAGTCTGTGGGCCCAGGGCTTTACTGAATAAAATCATGCTCAGTAATGTGTTATTGTTATGGGGTTAGTCTGTGAGCCTGGATGTCTGGATCTAGGTTTTGAACTCTTCAAAATTTGTTCCAGGGTTATCATGGTCGAGTGGATTAGCGTCCGAGAAGTCGCACTTAATCTGGCAAATATCGCCTGGATGAAGCGCCTAGATGTCTGGACTTAGGTTTTGAACGCTTAAAAATTTCTTCCAGGGTTACCATGGTCGAGTGGAAAAACCTACAAGAAGTCACACTTAACCCGGCCAAGATCATGCCAATTAAAGTGTCATAGCAATGGGGTGAGTTTGTGGGCCCAGGACTTAAAGAAAACTGTAATACAGGGCCCTTGCTGAATAAAATCATGCCCTGTAATGTAATACTGTTATGGGGTTAGTCTGTGAGCCTGGATGTCTCGAAGTTGGGTTTGAACGTTCAAATATTTGTTCCAGGGTTACCATGGTCGAGTGGATTAGCGTCCGAGAAGTCGCACTTAAACTGGACAATATCACCTGGATGTCTGGGCATAGGTTTTGAATGCTTAAAAACCTTCTTCCAGGGTTACCATGGTCGAGTGGGAAAGCTTATGAGAAGTCACACTTAACCCGGCCAAGATCATGCCCTTATAGTGCTATAGTAATGGAGTGAGTCTGTGCGCCCAGGCCTTTACTGAATAAAAACATGCCCAGTAATGTGTTACTGTTAAGGGGTTAGTCTGTGAGCCTGGATGTCTGGACGTAGGTTTTGAATGCTTAAAAGTTTGTACCAGGGTTACCATGGCGAGTGGAAAGCCTCACGAAAAGTCTTAATCCGGCAAATATCGCCTGGATGCCTAGAAGTCTGGCAAGATCATGCCCATAAAAGTGTTATAGTAATGGGTTGAGTTTCTGGTCCCAGGCCTTTACTGAATAAAGTCACAAGGCGCAGTAAAAATGTGATAACTGTAATGGGGTTAATCTGTGAGCCTGGATGTCTGCCCGTGAGTTTGAAAGCTCAAATATTTGTTCCAGGGTTACCATGGTCGAATGGGAAAGCCTAGAATAAGAAGTCACTTAACCCGGCCAAGATCCTGTCCCCTAATAGTCTTATAGTAATGGAGTGAGTCTGCGGGCCCAGGCCTTTACTGAATAAAATCATGCCCAGTAATGTGTTACTGTTAAGGGGTTATTCTATGTGCTTGGATGTCTGGACGTAGGTTTTGAATGCTTAAAAGTTTCTTCTAGGGTTACCATGGTCGAGTGGGAAAGCATACGAGAAGTCACACTTAACCCGGCCAAGATCATGCCCATAATTGTGTTATAGTAATGGGGTGAGTCTGTGGGCTCAGGCCTTTACTGAATAAAATCATGCCCAGTAATGTGTAACTGTTATGGGGATAGTCTATGAGCATGGATGTCTCGACGTAGGTTTTGAATGTTCAAATATTTGTTCCAGGGTTACCATGGTCGAGTGGGAAAGCCTACAAGAAGTCACACTTAACCCGGCCAAGATCATGCCCATTAAAGTTTTATAGTAATGGGGTGAGTTTGTGGGCCCAGGCCTTAAAGAAAACTGTAATACAGGGCCCTTACTAAATAAAATCATGCCCCGTAATGTGTTACTGTTATGGGGTTAGTCTGTGAACCTGGATGTCTCGACGTAGGTTTTAAACGTTCAAATATTTGTTCCAGGGTTACCATGGTCGAGTGGATTAGCGTCCGAGAAGTCACACTTAAACCGGCCAATATCATGCCTGGATGTCTGGGCGTGAGGTTTTGAACCCAGGCCTTAAAAAAATTTCTTCCAGGGTTACCATGGTTGAGTGGGAAAGCCTACGAGAAGTCACACTTAACCTGGCCAAGATCATGTCCCATAAAAGTTTTATAAATTTGTTCCAGGGTTACCTTTACTGAATAAAACCTGGCCCAGTAATGTGTTAATGTTAAGGGGTAAGTCTGTGGGCTTGGATGTTTGGACGTAGGTTTTGAATGCTTAAAAGTTTCTTCCAGGGTTACCTTTGTTGAGTAAGAAAGCCTACGAGAAGTCACTCTTAACCCGGCCAAGATCATGCCCATAAAAGTGTTATAGTAATGGGTTGAGTTTCTGGTCCCAGGCCTTTACGGAATAAAGTCATACGCAGTAATGTGTAACTGTAATGGGGTTAATCTGTGAGCCTGGATGTCTGCCCGTAGGTTTTGAAAGCTCAAATATTTGTTCCTGGGTTACCATGGTTGAGTGGGAAAGCCTACAAGACGTCACACTCAACCCGGCCAAGATCATGCCCATGAATGTGTTATAGTAATGGGGTGAGTCTGTGGGCTCAGGCCTTTACTGAATAAAATCATGCCCAGTAATGTCTTGCTGTTATGGGGTTAGTCTTGAGCCTGGATATCTGGACTCAGTTTTTGAAATGTAAATAATTTCTTCAAGGGTTACTATGGTCGAGTGGGAAAGCCTATGAGAAGTCACACTTAACCCGGCCGAGAACATGCCCATAATAGTGTTATAGTAATGGGGTGAGTCTGTGGGTCCAGGCCTTTACTGAATAAAATCATGCCCAGTATAATGTGTTACTGGAATGAGGTTAGTCTGTGAGCCTGGATGTCTGGATTTAGGTTTTGAATGCTTCAATATTTCTTCGAGGGTTACCATGGTCGAGTGGGAAAACCTATGAGAAGTCACGCTTAACCCGGCCAAGATCAAGCCCATGAAAGTATTATAGTAATGGGGTGAGTTTGTGGGCCCATGCCTTAAAGAAAACTGTAATACAGGGCCTTTAGTGAATAAAATCATGCCCAGTAATGTGTTATTGTTATGGGGTTAGTCTGTGAGACTGGATGTCTGGACGTAGGTTTTGAACGTTCAAATATTTGTTCCAGGGTTAACATGGTGAGTGGATTAGCGTCCGAGAATTGCCCTTAAACCAGGCCAATATCGCCTGGTTGTCTGGACTTAGTTTTTGAACCCTTAAAAACTTCTTCCAGGGTTACCATGGTCGAATGGGAAAGCCTACGAGAAGTCACACTTAACCCGGCCAAGATCCTGCCCCTAATAGTGTTATAGTAATGGGGTGAGTCTGTTGGCCCAGGCCTTTACTGAATAAAATCTGGCCCAGTTATGTGTTAATGTTAAGGGGTAAGTCTGTGTGCTTGTATGTCTGGACGTAGGTTTTGAATGCTCAAAAAGTTTCTTCCAGGGTTACCATTGGTCGAGTAAGAAAGCCTACGAGAAGTCACTTTTAACCCGGCCAAGATCATGCCCATAAAAGTGTTATAGTAATGGGTTGACTTTCTGGTCCCAGGCCTTTACTGAATAAAGTCATACGCAGTAATGTGTAACTGTAATGGGGTTAATCTGTGAGCCTGGATGTCTGCCCTGTAGGTTTTGAAAGCTCAAATATTTGTTCCAGGGTTACCATGGTCTGGAGTAAGGGAAAGCCTACGAGAAGTCACACTTAAGTACACCCGCCAAGATCATGCCCATAATAGTGTTGTAATAATGGGGTGAGTTTGTGCCCAGGCCTTTACTGAATAAAATCATGCCCAGTAATGTGTTACTGTTATGGGATTAGTCTGTGATCTTGGATATCTGGACGTAGGTTTTGAACGCTCAAATATTTGTTCCAGGGTTACCATGGTCGAGTGGGAAAACCTACAAGAAGTCACACCGTCCAATAACCTAGATGTCTGGACATAGGTCTTGCCAAGATCATGCAGGGTGAAAGTGTTATAGTAATGGAGGGTGAGTTTGTGGGCCCATGCCTTAAAAAGAAGTACTGTAATACAGGGCCTTTAGTGAATAAAATCATGCCCAGTAATGTCTTGCTGTTATGGGGATAGTCTTGAGCCTGGATATCTGGACGTAGGTTTTGAACGTTCAAATATTTGTTCCAGGGTTACCATGGTCGAGTGGGAAAGCCTACGGGAAGTCACACTTAACCCGGCCAAGATCATGCCCCTAATAGTGTTATAGTAATGGAGTGAGTCTGCGGGCCGAGGCCTTTACTGAATAAAATCATGCCTAGTAATGTGTTACTGTTAAGGGGTTAGTCTGTGTGCTTGGATGTCTGGACGTAGGTTTTGAATGCTTAAAAGTTTCTTCCAGGGTTACCATGGTCGAGTAAGAAAGCCTACGAGAAGTCACACTTAACCCGGCTAAGATCATGCCCATAATAGTGTTGTAATAATGGGATGAGTTTGTGGGCCCAGGCCTTTACTGAATAAAATCATGCCCAGTAATATGTTACTGTTATGGGGTTAGTCTGTGAGCCTAGATGTCTGGATCTAGGTTTTGAACGCTTAAAAATTTCTTCCAGGGTTACCATGGTCGAGTGGGAAAGCCTACGAGAAGTTACACTTAACCCGGCCAAGATCACGCCTGTTATAGTAACGGGGTGAGTCTGTGGGTCCAGGGCTTTACTGAATAAAATCATGCCCAGTAATGTGTTACTGTTATGGGGTTAGTCTGTGAGCCTGGATGTCTGGATCTAGGTTTTGAACGCTTAAAAATTTGTTCCAGGTTTACCACGGTCGAGTGGATTAGCGTCCGAGAAGTCGCACTTAAAACGGCAAATATCACCTGGATGAAGCGCCTAGATGTCTGGACTTAGGTTTTGAACGCTTAAAAATTTTTTCCAGGGTCACCATGGTCGAGTGGAAAAACCTACGAGATGTCATACTTAACCCCGGCCAAGATCATGCCCATTAAAGTGTCATAGTAACGGGGTGAGTTTGTGGGCCCAAGCCTTAAAGAAAACTGTAATACAGGGCTCTTACTGAATAAAATCATGCCCCGTAATGTGTTACTGTTTTGGGTTTAGTCTGTGAGCCTGGATGTCTCGACGTAGGTTTTGAACGTTCAAATATTTGTTCCAGGGTTACCATGGTCGAGTGGGAAAGCCTACGAGAAGTCACACTTAACCCGGCCAAGATCATCCCCCTAATAGTGTTATAGTAATGGAGTGAGTCTGTGGGCCCAGGCCTTTACTGAATAAAATCATGCCCAGTAATGTGTTACTGTTAAGGGGTTAGTCTGTGGGCTTGGATGTCTGGACGTAGGCTTTGAATGCTTAAAAGTTTCTTCCAGGGTTACCATTGACGAGTAAGAAAGCCTACGACAAGTCACGCTTAACCCTGCCAACGTTATGCCCATAAAAGTGTTATAGTAATGGGTTGAGTTTGTGGGCCCAGGCCTTAAAGAAAACTGTAATAAAGGGCTTTTACAGAGTAAAATCATGCCCAGTAATGTGTAATTGTTGTGGGGTTAGTCTGTGAACCTGGATGTCTGGATGTAAGTTTTGAATGCTTCAATATTTCTTCCAGGGTAACCATGGTCGAGTGGGAAAGCATACCAGAAGTCACACTTAACCTGGCCAAGATCATGCCCATAATAGTGTTATAGTAATGGGGTGAGTCTGTGGGCTCATGCCTTTACTGAATAAAATCATGCCCAGTAATGTGTTACTGTTATGGGGTTAGTCTGTGAGCCTGGATGTCTGGATGTAGGTTTTGAACGCTCAAATATTTGTTCCAGGGTTACCATGGTTGAGTGGATTAGCGTCCGAGAAGTCGCACTTAAACCGGCCAATATCGCCTGGTTTAAGCGCCTAGATGTCTAGACTCAGGTTTTGAACGCTTAAAAATTTCTTCCAGGGTTACCATGGTCGCAGTGGGAAAAAATTTGCCCATAAAAGTTTTGTAGTAATGGGGTGAGTTTGTGGGTTACCATGCCCAGTAATGTGTAACTGCCTGGGGTTAGTCTGTGAGCCTGGAACCCTGCTTAGGTTTTGAATGCTTCAAAATTTCTTCCAGGGTTACCATGGGAGTGGGAAAACCTTTGTGAAGTAACCAGGCAAGATCATGCCCATGAAAGTGTATAGTAACAGGGCCTTTACAGGGCCTTTACTGAGTAAAATCATGCCCAGTAATGTGTAACTGTTATGGGGTTAGTCTGTGAACCTGGATGTCTGGACTTAGGTTTTGAATGCTTCAATATTTCTTCCAGGGTTACCATGGTCGAGTGGGAAAACCTACGAAAAGTCACACTTAACCCGGCCAAGATCATGCCCATGAAAGTGTCATAGTAATGGGGTGAGTTTGTGGGCCCAGGCCTTAAAGAAAACTGTAATACAGGGCCTTTAGTGAAAAAAATCATACCCAGTAATGTGTTACTGTTATGGGGTTAGTCTGTGAGCCTGGATGTCTGGGCGTAGGTTTTGAATGCTCAAATATTTGTTCCAAGGTTACCATGGTCGAGTGGATTAGCTTTCGAGAAGTCGCACTTAAACCGGCCAATATCACCTGGATGTCTGGACGTAGGTTTTGAATGCTTAAAAGTTTCTTCCAGGGTTACCACTGTCGAGTAAGAAAGCCTACGAGAAGTCACGCTTAACCCTGCCAAGATCATGCCCATAAACGTGTTATAGTAATGGGTGAGTTTCTGGTCTAGGCCATTTACTGAATAAAATCATTCCCAGTAATGTCTTGCTGTTATGGGGTTAGTTTGTGAGCCTGGATGTCTGGACTTAGGTTTTGAAATGTTAAATATTTCTTCCAGGGTTACCATGGTCGAGTGGGAAAGCCTACGAAGTCACACATAACCCGGCCAAGATCATTCCCATAAAAGTTTTATAGTAATGGGGTGAGTTTGTTGTTGGCCAAGGCCTTTACTGAATAAAGTCATGCGCAGTAATGTGTAGCTGTTATGGGGTTAGTCTGTGAGCCTGGATGTCTGGACGTAGGTTTTGAACGCTCAAATATTTGTTCCAGGGTTACCATGGTCGAGTGGGAAAGCCTACGAGAAGTCACACTTAAGTCAGCCAAGATCATGCTCATAATAGTGTTGTAGTAATGGGGTGAGTTTGTGGGCCCAGACCTTAAAGAAAACTGTAATACAGGGCCTTTACTGAATAAAATCATGCCCAGTAATGTGTTTCTGTTATGGGGTTAGTCTGTGAGCCTGGATGTCTAGTTTTAGGTTTTGAACACTTAAAAAATTCTTCCAAGGTTAATATGGTCGAGTGGGAAAACCTACGAGAAGTCACAATTATCCCGGCCAAGATCATGCCCCTAATAGTTTTATAGTAATGGGGTGAGTTTGTGGTCCCAGGCCTTTACTGAATGAATTCGTATACCCAATGTGTTACTGTTAAGGGTTAGTCTGTGAGCAGATGTCTAGACGTGAAGCTTTGAATGCTTAAAGTTTCTTCCAGAGGTTACCATTGGCCAGTAAGAAAGCCTCGACAAGTCACGCAATAACCCTGCCAACGTTATACTATAAAAGTGTTATAGTAATGGGTTGAGTTTGTGGAGCCCAGGCCTTAAAGAAAACTGTAATAAAGGGCTTTATAGAGGTAAAATCATGCCCAGTATGTGTAATTGTTGTGAGGTTAGATCTGCTGAACCTGGATGTCTGGATGTAAGTTTTAGATATTTAATATTCTTCCAGTGGCTCATGGTCAGTGGGAAAGCTTACCAGAAGTCACACTTAACCTGGTCAAGATCATGCCCATAATAGTGTTATAGTAATGGGGTGAATACTGGGCTCATGCAGCTACTGGTCAAAAATCATGCCCAGTAATGTGTTACTGTTATGAGGTTAGTCTGTGAGCCTGGATGTCTGGATGTAGTAAGGTTTGAACGCTCAAATATTTGTTCCAATTTACCATGGTTGGAGTGGATTAGTCTGAGAAGTCAGCGCCAAACCGGCCAATATCGCCTGGTTTAAGCGCCTAGATATCTAGACTCAGGTTTTGAAGCAACAAAAATTTCTTCAGGTTACACGTGGTCAGTGGGAAAGCCTATGAGAAATTGAGCAACACAAGTCATGCCATAAAAGTTTTGTAGTAATGGGGTGAGTTTATTGGGTCGAACCTTAAAGAAAACTGTATGGGGCCTTTGTGAATAAAATCATGCCCAATGTGTAACTGTTATGGGATTAGTCTGAGCCTGTGGATGTCTGGACTTAGGTTTTGAATGCTCGTATTCTTCCAGGGTTACCAGTCAATTGGGAAAACCACGAAGTCACACTTAACAAAGCCAAAATCATGCACCATAGTGTCATGTAATGGGGTGAGTTTGTGAGCCCAGGCCTAAAGAAGAAGCTAATACAGGGCCTTTACTGAGTAAAATCATGCCCAGTAATGTGTAACTGTAATAGAGTTAGTCTGTAGAACCTGGATGTCTGGTTAGGTTTTGAATGCTTCAATATTTCTTCCAGAATTTGTAATTAGTGGGAAAACCTACGAAAAGTCACCTTAACCGGCCAAGATCATGCCCATGAAAGTGTCATAGTAATGGGGTGAGTTTGTGGGTGAGCCTTAAAAGCATGTCTGGGGCCTTGCAGAAAAAATCAGTGCAGTAATGTGTTACTGTTATGGGGTTGATCTGTGTGCCTGGATGTCTGGGCATTAGGTTTGAATGCTCAAATATTTGTTCCAAGGTTACCATTGGTCAGTGGATTAGCACCAGTCGCACTTAAACATGGACAATATCCACCTGGATGTCTGGACATAGGTTTTGAATACTTAAAAGTTTCTTCCAGGGTTACCACTGTGAAAGTGAGAAAGCCCTACGAAGTCAGCAACCCTGCCAAGATCATGCCCATAAGCGTGTTATAGTAATGGGTGAGTTTCTGGTCCCTAGGCCTTTACTAAGACAAATCATTCCCAGTAGTACTCTTGCTGTTATGGGGTTAGTCTTGAACCTGGATATCCTGGACTTAGTTTGAAATGTTAAATATTTCTTCCAGGGTTACCATGGTGGAGTGGGAAAGCTAGTCACATAACCGGCCAAGATCATTCCCATAAAGTTTTATAGTAATATTGGGGTGAGTTTGTTGGCCAAGAGCCTTTACTGAATAAAGTCATGCGCAGTAATATTAGCTGTGCCGGGGTTAGTCTGTGAGCCGCAGATGTCTGGACGTAGGTTTTGAGCGCTCAAATATTTATTCCAGGGTTACCATGGTGAGTGGGGAAAACCTCACAGTCACATAAAATCAGCAAGATCATGCTCATAATAGTGTTACAACAATAGAATTTGAAGTTTGTGTTAGACAACTAAAAACTTTGTAATACAGAATATTTTACTACAGACAAATCATGCCCAATGTGTGTTTCTGTTATGGGGTTAGTCTGTGAGCCTGGATGTCAGTTTTAGGTTTTGGGCATACTTAAAAATTCTTCCAAGGTTAATATCATAGTCAGTGGGAAAACCCTGCAGTCCTGATATCCCGGCCAAGATCATGCCCTAATGGACATGGTAATGGGTGAGTTTGTGGTCCCAGGCCTTTACTGAACAAATCATGCCCAGTATTGTGTTACTGTTGAGGTTAGTCTGTGGGCTTGGATGTCTGGGCGTGGAAGCTTTGAATGTAAAGTTTCTTGGGGTTACCATTGACAGTAGAAAGCCTCGACAAGTCGCGCAACATATTAGCGTTACTCTTATAAGTGTTATAGTAATGGTTGAGTTGTGAGGCAGGCCAAGAAAGAAACTGTAGAGGAGCTTTTACAGAGTAAATCATGCCCAGTAATGTAATTGTTGTGGAGTTAGTCTGTGAACGCCTGGATGTCTGGATGTAAGTTTGAATGCTTCAATATTCTTCCCGGGTAACCATGGTCGATCAGGAAAGCATATAGAAATCACACTTAACCTGGCCAAAGATCATATACATAATAGTGTTATAGTAATGGGTGAGTCTGTGAGCTCATCACATAGATAAATCATGCCCAGTAATGTGTTACTGTTATGATTAGTCTGTGAGCCTGGATGTCTGGATGTAGGTTTTTGAGCAGCTCAAATATTTTCCAGGGTTACCATGGTTAGGGTGGATTGGCGATCCAGAAGTCGCACTTAAACCGGCCAATATCGCCTGAGTTTAGGCGCCTAGATGTCTGAGCTCAGGTTTTGAGCCGACTTAAGAAAATTTCTTCCAGATTTCTGCATGGTCAGTGGGGAAAGCCCTAAGAGAAGTTCTTGCTTAACCCTGCAAAGTCATGCCCATAAAAGTTTTGTAGTAATGGGAGGTGAGTTTGTGGGTCCAGACCTTAAAGAAAACTGTAATACAGGGCCTTTACTGAGTAAATCATGCTTGTGTGTGTAACTGTTATGGGTTAGTCTGTGAGCCTGGATGTCTGGACTTAGCATAGTCTTCAATATTTCTTCCAGGGTTACCCTTGGTCGAGTGGAAAACTGATCACACTTAACCCAGCCAGATCAATGCCCGTAAAGTGTCATAGTAATGGGGTGAGTTTGTGGGTACCAGAGCTAAAAGAAAACTGTAATAGATTGCTTTACTGAGTAAAATCATGCAGTAATGTGTAACTGTAATGAAAGGTTTAGTCTGTGGCGGTTTCCTGGATGTCTGGACTTGGAGTTTGAATGCTTCAATATTTCTTCCAGGGTTACCATGGTCAGAGTGGGAAAATACACAAAGTCATACCAACCCGGCAAGATCATGCCATGAAAGTGTCATAGTAATGGGGTGAGTTTGGGCCCAGGCCTTAAAAACTTTGTAATACAGGGCCTTTAGCGAAAAATCATACCCAGTAATGTGTTACTGTTATGGGGTTAGTCTGTATGCCTGGATGTCTGGACGTAGGTTTGAATGCTCAAATATTTGTTCCAAGATTTACCATGGTGGTGGATTAAGCTTTCAGTCAGCATAACTAGCCAATATCACCTGGATGTCTGGGCGTGGGTTTGAATGTAAAAGTTTCTTCCCAGGGTTATACTGTCGGAGTAAAGCCTACGAAAAGTCAGCAACCTGCAAGATCGTGCCCACCGGCGTGTTATATTAATGGGTGAGTTTCTGGTCTAGGCCCTTTACTGAATAAAATCATTCCAATGTCTTGCTGTTATGGGGTTAGTCTTGAGCCTGGATATCTGGACTTAGTTTTGAAATGTTAAATATTTCTTCAGGGTTACCGTAATTCAGTGGGAAAGCCTAGAAGTCCCCTTGGCACCGACCAAGATCATTCCCATAAAGTTTTAATAATGGGAGTGAGTTTGTTGTAAGGCCTTTACTGAATAAAGTCATGCAGTAATACAGCTAGCAGCTGTTATGGGGTTAGTCTGTGAGCCTGGATGTCTGGGCGTAGGTTTTGAGCAGCTCAAATATTTGTTCAGGGTTACCATGGTCCGAGTGGGAAAGCCACGAGAAGTCTGCTGGGTCAGCCAAGATAAGCGCTCATAATGATATTTGTAGTAATGGGAATTGAGTTTGTGGGCCCAGACCTTAAAAGAAAACTGTAATACAGAGCCTTTACTGAACAAATCATGCCCAATGTAATGTGTTTCTGTTATGGGGTTAGTCTGTGAGAGCCTGGATGTCTAGTTTTGGGTTTTGAACATAAAGTGTTAAGGTTAGCTATGGTCGAGAATTGGGGAAAGCCTACGAGAAGTCACAATTATCGGTAAGAATCATTACCCCTAATAATAGTTTATAGTAATGGAGTGAGTTTGTGGTCCCAATTGCTTTTGCACCAGATAAAATCATGCCAATGTGTTACTGTTAAGGGTTAGTCTGTGGCTTGGATGTCTGGTTGTGGGCTTTGAATGCTTAAAAGTTTCTTCAGGAGATTTACCATTGACGAGTAAGAAAGCCTACGATGAAGTCTGCCTTAACCCTGTAACGTTATGCCCATAAAGATGTTATAGTAATGGAGTTGAGTTTGTGGAGCCTTTAGGCCTTAAAAGAAAACTGCTAATAAAGAGGCTTTACAGAGTAAAATGTTGCAGTGTAATATGTGTTGTGGGGTTGGATCTGTGAACCTGGATGTCTGGATGTAAGTTTTGAATGCTTCAATATTTCTTCAGATAACCATGGTCGAGTGGAAAAGCATACCAGAAGTCACACTTAACCCTGGCCAAGATCATGCCCATAATAGTGTTATAGTAATGGGGGTAGTCTGGCCAGGCTCATGCGCTACTGAATAAAATCATGCTGTGTGTGTTACTGTTATGGGGTTAGTCTGTGAGCCTGGATATCTGGATGTAGGTTTTGAGCAGCTCAAATATTTGTTCAGGGTTACCATGGTTGAGTAGTTAGCGTCGAGAAATGCATGTATAGACCCGATAATATCGCCTGGTTTAGCGCCTAGATATCTGGAACTCGAGTTTTGAGCGCTTAAAGAATTTCTTCCAGGGTTACCATGATCAGTGGAAAATATACGAGAAGTTGCGCTTAACCTGCCAAAGTCATGCCATAAAAGTTTTGTAGTAATGGGGTGAGTTTGTGGGTCGGAAGCAACAAAAAACTGTAATGGGGCCTTTACTGAGTAAATCTGTACCCAGTAATGTGTAACTGTTATGGGGTTGATCTGTGAGCCTGGATGTCTGGACTTAGCACCCCGAGATGCTTCAATATTTCTTCCAGATTACCATGGTCGAGTGGGAAAACCTACAAGTCACACTTGCTTTTCCCGGCCAAGATCATGCCATGAAAGTGTCATAGTAATGGGGTGAGTTTGTGGGCCCAGGCCCTAAAGAAAACTGTAATACAGGGCCTTTACTGATAAAATCATGCCCAATGTGTAACTGTAATGGGGTTAGTCTGTGAACCTGGATGTCTGGACTTAGGTTTTGAATGCTTCAATATTTCTTCCAGGGTTACCATGTGGTCGAGTGGAAAACCTACCTGAAAAGTCACACACTTAACCCGGCCAAAGATCATGCCCATGAAAGTGTCATAGTAATAGAAGATTGAGTTTGTAGACTGAGCAGCAAAGAACTGTAATACAGGGCCTTTGCGAAAAATCATGCCAATGTGTGTTACTGTTGTGGGGTTAGTCTGTGTGCCTGGATGTCTGAGCGTGGGTTTGGAATGCTCAAATATTTGTTCAAGATATATGGTCGAGGTGGATTAGCTTTAGAAGAGCATGAAGCAGCCAGTATATCACCTGGATGTCTGCTGGGCGTAGGTTTGAATGCTTAAAGTTTATTCTCAGGGTTACCACTGTCGAGTAAAGCCTACGAGAAGTCACGCTTAACTCCTGCAAGATCATGCCCATAAGCGTGTTATAGTAATGGGTGAGTTTCTGGTCCTAGGCCTTTACTGAATAAATCATTCCCAGTAATGTCTTGCTGTTATGGGGTTAGTCTTGAGCATGGATATCTGGACTTAGTTTTGAAATGTTAAATATTTCTTCCAGGGTTACCATGGTCGAGAATTAAACCTACAGTCACATAACCCGGCCAAAGGAATCATTCCATAAAGTTTTATAGTAGGGTGAGTTTGTTGGCCAAGGCCTTTACTGAATAAAGTCATGCGCAGTGGCATGTGTAGCTGTTATGGGGTTAGTCTGTGAGCCTGGATGTCTGGGCGTAGGTTTTGAACAACTCAAATATTTGTTCCAGGGTTACCATGTGGTGGGAGTGGGAAAGCCTACATGAAGTCACACTGGAAGTCATCAGATCATGCTCACTATGGTGTTGTAGCCAATGGGGTGAGTTTGTGGGCCCAGACAAAGAAGCACATAATACAGAGCCTTTACTGAATAAAATCATGCCCAGTAATGTATGTTTCTGTTATGGGGTTAGTCTGTGAGCCTGGATGTCTTGTTTTAGGTTTTGAACACTTAAATTCTTCCAAGGTTGTATGGTCAGTGGGAAAGCCTACGAGAAGTCCTAGTGTCCCGACCAAGATCCATGCCCTAATAGTTTTATAGTAATGGGTGAGTTTGTGGTCTGAACACTTTACTGAATAAAATCATGCCAATGTGTGTAACTGATATGAGGTTAGTCTATAATGAGCCTGGATGTCTGTGGTTAGGTTTTAGTCTTCCAATATTTCTTCCAGAATTTACCATGATAGATTAAGAAAGCCGAGAAATCCCTTAGCAGTAGATGTACCCATAAACGTGTTATAGTAATAAGGTTGATTTTCTGGGCCAGACTTTTACTGGTCAGATATGCATGGTAATATGTAACTATTATGGGATTCAGTCTGTGAGCCTGGATGTAGGTTTTGAGCAGCTCAAATATTTCTTCCAGGAGTTACCATGGTCAGTGGAAAACCTCAGAAGTGTGGCCAGCCAGATCATGCCAAAAAAATGTTGTAGTAATAGGAAGTCTGTGGGCCCAAGCCTTAAAGAAAACTGTACTCCTGGGCCATTGCTAAGCAAAATCATGTAGTGATGTGTTCAGATATCTAGGGTTAATCTGTAGCGAGCCTGGGTGTGGAGTTTTGAACATACAAATTTCCCTTTCTTCCATTGCTGCACAGCTGGTCAGTGGAAAGTGTATGAGAGATCTCGCCCTTTTCCCACGTGTCTCGGCGTGGATGAAGTGGGTGGATGAGCTCTGGATGTCGGGCTTGGAAGCTGAATGTAAGAATTTGGCGTGGGCGGAGGTCGAGTCAAGGTTGTCACAGAATTTTGCTCTAACGTGGCCAATATGGCTGGACGAAAGCGCCTGGATGTCTGGGCTTGAGCTTGGAATGGCAAAGATTTGTCGGCGTGGCGGGGTCAGTCAAAGGTTGTCACAGAATTTGCTCCTAACGTGGCCAATATCGTGGATGAAACGCCTGGATGTCTGGGCTTGAGCTTGGAATGTAAAGAGACTGTCCCGGCTGATGGCGGTGATCAAAGGTTGTCTGAAAATTTTATCCGCGTGTATGTAAACAGGCGAAGCGCCTGGATCGTCTGGACTTGGGTTTTAAGCAACACAAATTTCTTTAGTTACCATGGCGGTGAAAAACGTCTAAGATCAAAGCCTTTCGGATTAAGATGGCGATGACGCCTGAATAATCAGGTATTGGGTTTAAACTTCAAAAATTTTACCCAGTGATGGGTGTCATGAAGTGAGAAAAAAAGTGGTAAAATGTATGAATGTTTGCAACAATTCCTCCCGGGTTACCATGGTCAGTGGAAGAACGCAAAAGCGCACTTATCACAGCTACGAAGGTAGCTCAGGTGAGCGCTGGATCATCTGGACTGAGGTTTTAAGCGGTTAATAATTTCCCTCAGAGGTTACCATGGTCGAGTGGGGAAAAGTGTCCCAGAAGAGCGCACCAACCTGCAAATCGCCTGGATAAACCTGAGATCTATTAGTTAAAAAGTTCTCCGAGTTTACCTTGGTGAAAGTAGACCAGTCTCAAGTGCATACTTACTGATGCAATATAGCACAGATGAAGCTTTGGATCTGTCTAGACTTTAGATAGGTTTTAGATACTTTAAATTTGTTCCAGTTTCACCATGGTTGAGTAGGCTCATCAGAAGTCAGGAGCTAACACAGCCAGAAGTTCGGCTGGATGAAAAGCGCCTGGATGTTTGAGCAGAGTACCAAGAATAAAATCCAAGTCAGTAATGTGTTACTGTGTTATGGGGAGTTAGTCTGAAACTGGAGGTTGGACATTTTCTTTGAAATTTATTTTCAGAGAGGTTACCGTGGTCCACAGAAGGTAAGCGTCAGTCGCCTTAAACAAACTATTATTGGCTGGAAGAAGCACCTGGATGTCTGGACTTAGATTTTGAGCGTTTAAGAAATTTCTTCCAGAGTTACCATGGTCAGTGGAAAACTCTGAGAAGTCACATGGCACCCGGCCAAGATCATGCCCCTAAACAGATATTACATAGTAATGGAGTGGATCTCCTGCCAGACTGGGCCTTTGCTGAATAAAATCATGCAGTAATGTGTTACTGTTATGAGGTTAGTCTCTGTGAACTTCTGGATGTCTGGATCTAGGTGCGAGCAGCAAGAAATTGTTCCAGGGTTTACCATGGTCGGAGTGATTAGCGTCCCAAGTGCGATGCCAAATAAAGCCAAATATGCTTTGGATGGAAAGCGCCTAGATCCCTATTTCTAAGTTTTGAGTACGGCAAGAATTTCTTGGGGTTACCATGGTCAGTGGAAAAACCTGCGAGAGTCACACTTAACCGGCCAGAATCACACCTGTTATAGTAACGTTATGGTACCTGTTATGCATCAAACGTTCGGGCGATTTCAGAAAATATTTTTTTCCAGGTTATGGTCAGTCAGTTAATCAGAGCAGTCTTGCAAATGGCCAATATATGCAGATGTCTGGTGCATGAGTTTTGAACGCTTAAAAAATTCTTCCAGGGTTCCATGGTCTGGTAGCTAAAAGCCACGAGAAGTCCTGCCTGGCCAAGATCATTCCATAAAGATTTTATAGTAATGGTGATCTGTTGGCCCGAATACTTTACTGAACCGTCGCCACTGATATTGTGTTACTGTTAAGGGGTTAGTCTGTAGGCGGATGTCTGGGCGTGAGCTTTGAATCGCAAAGTTTTTCTGGGGTTATAAATCGGCGGTAAAAACCTACGACAAGTCACGTAACATATAAGATCATGCCCGATAAGTCATTATAATATGGGTTGAGTTTGTGGGCCCAGGCGACAAAAAACTTCATAATAGAGCTTTCTGAAAGTAAATCGCATGATCAGTAATATTGTAATTGTTATGATTCAGTCTGTGGCTTACTGGATGTCTGGATGTAAGTTTTGAATCCACTTTGTATCTTTCTTTAAGGATTTGCTAATTCGAGTGGAAACTTCCAGTCACAACTAACCAAAGCCAAGATCATGCCCATAATAGTGTTATAAATGATAGGATGATGTATGGGCTCAGGCCTTACTAATTAAATCATACTAAGTAATATTATTACTGTTATAGGGGTTAGTCTGTGAGCACAGATGTCTGGACTTGGTTTTGAATGCTCAATATTGTGAAAACCTGGATGTCTGGATTTGGGTGCAGATGTTTTAAAAATTTCTTCCAAGGAGTAACCATGAATCGAGTGGAAAACCTGATCACCGCCAAGTCGGCCATGTTGCCCAAAATATTGAATTGATTTGTGGGTCTCGAACGCTACCCGAACCAAATCATGCGATAATGTTTACTGTTGGATGAGTCTGGCCCGAGCCTGGATATACCACGGGCGTGGGTTTGAATGCCAAAAATTTGTTCCAGGGTTACCATGGTGTGATGAATGAGCTGTAGAAGTACATGCCGGCGGCCCAATATCGACTGGATGACACCTGGATGTCTACGGATGTAGAAGGTTTTGACGCTCAAACATTTATTACAGGGTTACCATGATCGATTGAATTAATCAGAAGAGTCGCTTCGGCGAGGAAAAATACTCATACAGATCTGGACTTGATTTGAATGCTTAAAATTTCTTCAGGGTTACATGATCAGTGGGAAAGCCTACAATCTCTTAACCTGTCAAGATCGCCCCACAAGTTTTGTAAATGACCAGTTTGAATCAGACCCCTGCGCTACTGAATAATCATGCCCAGTAATATGTTTTCATTGGGATTAGTCTGTGAGCTGGATGTGGTTTTGGGTTTTGAATGCTCAAGAAATTTGTTCCAAGGGTTAATATGGTCAGTGGGAAAGCCTGCGAGAAGTCTGCACTAACCCGGCCAAGATCATGCCCTATTAGTGTTATAGTAATGGAGTGAGTTTGTGGGCCCAAACCCAAGAAAACTATGTACAGGGCCTTTACTGAATAAAATCTTGCCAGTAATAGTGTTGTGTAGAGGTTGATCGTGAGCCTGTATGTCTGGGCCATTGAGCTTTGAATGTAGATATTTCTTCCAGGGTTGCCATTGGTAATTGGGAAAAGACTACAGTCACACTTAAACCGGCCAAGATCAGTACTTACGCCCAGAAAGTGATGTTATAGTACTGGGGTGAGTTGTCAGGCCCAGACTTACCTTGAAAGAAACTGTAATACAGGGCCTTTAGTGAATAAAATGTGCAATAATGTCTTGCTCTGTTATGGGGGTAAGTCTTGCGACCTGGATGTCTGGACGTGAGTTTGAATGCTCAAATATTTGTTCCAAATTACCATGGTTGAGTGGATTAGCATCTTGAGAAGTGCACTTAAAGCAATAATATCATGCCTGGATGAAGCCACTGTGTCTGGACTTACGTTTTAGTCTTAAATTTCTTCCAGGGTTACCATGCATTGTCGAGTGGATAAGCGTCCGAGAAGTCGCACTTAAACCGCCATTATCGACTGGATGAAGCTCCTGGATGTCTGGATGTAGATTTTGAATGCTCAAACATTTGTTACAGGGTTACCATGGTCAAGTGGATTGGCTTCCAGAAGTCGCACTTAAACCGGACAATATCGCCTGGATGTCTGGACTTAGGTTTTGAATGCTTAAAAATTTCTTCCAGGGTTACCATGGTCGAGTGGGAAAGCCTACGAGAAGTCACTCTTAACCCTGTCAAGCTCATGCCCATAAAAGTTTAATAGTAATGGGTTGAATCTGTGGGCCCAGGCCTTTACTGAATAAATTCATGCCCAGTAATGTGTTGCTGTTATGGGGTTTGTCTGTGAGCCTGGATGTCTGGATTTAGGTTTTGAACGCTTAAAAATTTCTTCCAGGGTTAATATGGTCGAGTGAGAAAGCCTACGAGAAGTCACACTTAACCCGGCCAAGATCATGCCCCTATTAGCGTTATAGTAATGGAGTGAGTTTGTGGGCCCAAGCCTTAAGGCAAACTCTAATACAGGGCCTTTACTGAATAAAATCATGCCCAGTAATGTGTTACTGTTATGGGGTTAGTCTGTGAGCCTGTATATCTGGACGTAGGTTTTGAACGCTTGAATATTTCTTCCAGGGTTGCCATTGTTGAGTGGGAAAGACTACGAGAAGTCACACTTAAACCGCCAAGATCATGCCCATAATAGTGTTATAGTAATGGGGTGAGTCTGTGGGCTCAGGCCTTTACTGAATAAAATAAACCCGACAAAGATCATGCCCTTGAAAGTGTTATAGTACTGGGGTGAGTTTGTGGGCCCAGGCCTTGAAGAAAACTGTAATACAGGGCCTTTAGTGAATAAAATCATGCCCAGTAATGTCTTGCTGTTATGGGGTTAGTCTAGAGCCTGGATATCTGGACGTAGGTTTTGAATGCTCAAATATTTGTTCCAGGGTTACCATGGTCGAGTGGATTAGCATCCAAAGAGTTGCACTTAAACCGGCCAATATCGCCTGCATGAAGCCCCTGGATGTCTGGACTTAGGTTTTGAACGCTTAAAAATTTCTTCCAGGGTTACCATGGTCGAGTGGGAAAGCCTATGAGAAGTCACTCTTAACCCTGTCAAGATCATGCCCTTTAAAGTTCTATAGTAATGGGGTGAGTTTGTGGGCCCAGGCCTTAAAGAAAACTGTAATACAGGGCCTTTACTTAATAAAATCATGCCCAGTAATGTGTTACTGTTATGGGGTTAGTCTGTGAGCCTGGATGTCTGGATTTAGATTTTGAACGTTTAAAAATTTCTTCCAGGGTAACCATGGTCGAGTGGGAAAGCCTACGAGAAGTCACACTTAAGTCGGCCAATATCATGCCCATAATAATGTTGTAGTATTGGGGTGAGTTTGTGGGTCCAGGCCTTTACTGAATAAAATCATGCCCAGTAATGTGTTACTGTTATGGGATTAGTCTGTGAGCCTGGATGCCTGGACGTAGGTTTTGAATGCTCAAAAATTTGTTCCATGGTTACCATGGTCGAGTGGATAAGCGTCTGAGAAGTCGTACTTAAATCGGCCAATATCGACTGGATGAAGCGCGTGGATGTCTGGATGTAGGTTTTGAACGCTCAAACATTTGTTACAGGGTTACCATGGTCGAGTGGATTAGCGTCCGAGAAGTCGCACTTAAACCGAACAATATCGCCTGGATGTCTGGACTTAGGTTTTGAACGCTGAAACGTTTGTTACAGGGTTACCTTGGTTGAGTGGATTAGCATTCGAGAAGTCGCACTTAAACCGGCCAATATCGCCTGGATGAAGCGCCTGGATGAAGCCCCTGGATGTCTGGACTTAGGTTTTGAATGCTTAAAAATTTTTCCAGGGTTACCATGGTCGAGTGGGAAAGCCTATGAGAAGTCACTCTTAACCCTGTCAAAATTATGCCCTTTAAAGTTTTATAGTAATGGGGTGAGTTTGTGGGCCCAGACCTTAAAGAAAACTGTAATACAGGGCCTTTACTGAATAAAATCATGCCCAGTAATGTGTTACTGTTATGGGATTAGTCTGTGAGCCTGGATGCCTGGACGTAGGTTTTGAATGCTCAAAAATTTGTTCCAGGGTTACCGTGGTCGAGTGGATAAGCGTCTGAGAAGTCGCACTTAAATCGCCAATATCGACTGGATGAAGCGCCTGGATGTCTGGATGTAGGTTTTGAATGCTCAAACATTTGTTACAGGGTTACCATGGTCGAGTGGATTAGCGTCCGAGAAGTCGCACTTAAACCGGACAATATCGCCTGGATGTTTGGACTTAGGTTTTGAACGCTTAAAAATTTCTTCCAGGGTTACAATGGTCGAGTGGGAAAGCCTACGAGAAGTCACTCTTAACCCTGTCAAGATCATGCCCAAAAAGTTTAATAGTAATGGGTTGAATCTGTGGGCCCAGGCCTTTACTGAATAAAATCATGCCCAGTAATGTGTTGCTGTTATGGGGTTTGTCTGTCTGCCTGGATGTCTGGATTTAGGTTTTGAATGCTTAAAAATTTCTTCCAGGGTTAGTATGGTCGAGTGGGAAAGCCTCGAGAAGTCACACTTAACCCGCCAAGATCATGCCCCTAATAGTGTTATAGTAATGGAGTGAGTTTGTGGGCCCAAGCCTTAAGGAAAACTGTAATACAGGGCCTTTAGTGAATAAAATCATGCCCAGTAATGTCTTGCTGTTATGGGGTTAGTCTAGAGCCTGGATATCTGGACGTAGGTTTTGAATGCTCAAATATTTGTTCCAGGGTTACCATGGTCGAGTGGATTAGCATCCAAAGAGTTGCACTTAAACCGGCCAATATTGCCTGGCTGAAGCGCCTGAATGAAGCCTCTGGATGTCTGGACTTAGGTGTTGAACGCTTAAAAATTTCTTCCAGGGTTACCATGGTTGAGTGGGAAAGCCTATGAGAAGTCATTCTTAACCCTGTCAAGATCATGCTCTTTAAAGTTTTATAGTAATGGAGTGAGTTTGTGGGCCCAAGCCTTAAAGAAAACTGTAATACAGGGCCTTTACTGAATAAAATCATGCCCAGTAATGTGTTACTGTTATGGGGTTAGTCTGTGAGCCTGTATGTCTGGACGTAGGATTTGAATGCTTGAATATTTCTTCCAGGGTTGCCATTGTTGAGTGGGAAAGACTACGAGAAGTCACACTTAAACCGGCCAAGATCATACCCATAATATTGTTATAGTAATGGGGTGAGTCTGTGGGCTCAGGCCTTTACTGAATAAAATAAACCCGACAAAGATCATGCCCTTGAAAGTGTTATAGTACTGGGGTGAGTTTGTGGGCCCAGGCCTTGAAGAAAACTGTAATACAGGGCCTTTAGTGAATAAAATCATGCCCAGTAATGTCTTGCTGTTATGGGGTTAGTCTAGAGCCTGGATATCTGGACGTAGGTTTTGAATGCTCAAATATTTGTTCCAGGGTTACCATGGTCGAGTGGATTAGCATCCAAAGAGTTGCACTTAAACCGGCCAATATCGCCTGGATGAAGCGCCTGGATGAAGCCCCTGGATGTCTGGTCTTAGGTTTTGAATGCTCAAAAATTTGTTCCAGGGTTACCATGGTTGAGTGGATTAGCATTCGAGAAGTCGCACTTAAACCGGCCAATATCGCCTGGATGAAGCCCTGGATGTCTGGACTTAGGTTTTGAATGCTTAAAAATTTCTTCCAGGGTTACCATGGTCGAGTGGGAAAGCCTGTGAGAAGTCACTCTTAACCCTGTCAAAATCATGCCCTTTAAAGTTTTATAGTAATGGGGTGAGTTTGTGGGCCCAGACCTTAAAGAAAACTGTAATACAGGGCCTATACTGAATAAAATCATGCCCAGTAATGTGTTACTGTTATGGGATTAGTCTGTGAGCCTGGATGTCTGGACGTAGGTTTTGAATGCTCAAAAATTTGTTCCAGGGTTACCATGGTCGAGTGGATAAGTGTCCGAGAAGTCGCACTTAAACCGGCCAATATCGACTGGATGAAGCGCCTGGATGTCTGGATGTAGGTTTTGAACGCTCAAACATTTGTTACAGGGTTACCATGGTCGATTGAATTAGCGTCCGAGAAGTCGCACTTAAACCGGAAAATATCGCCTGGATGTCTGGACTTAGGTTTTGAATGCTTAAAAATTTCTTCCAGGGTTACCATGGTCGAGTGGGAAAGCCTACGAGAAGTCACTCTTAACCCTGTCAAGATCATGCCCATAAAAGTTTAATAGTAATGGGTTGAATCTGTGGGCCTGGCCTTTACTGAATAAAATCATGCCCAGTAATGTGTTACTGTTATGGGATTAGTCTGTGAGCCTGGATGTCTGGACTTAGGTTTTGAATGCTCAAAAATTTGTTCCAGGGTTAATATGGTCGAGTGGGAAAGCCTACGAGAAGTCACACTTAACCCGGCCAAGATCATGCCCCTATTAGTGTTATAGTAATGGAGTGAGTTTGTGGGCCCAAGCCTTAAAGAAAACTGTAATACAGGGCCTTTACTGAATAAAATCATGCCCAGTAATGTGTTACTGTTATGGGGTTAGTCTGTGAGCCTGTATGTCTGGACGTAGGCTTTGAATGCTTGAATATTTCTTCCAGGGTTGCCATTATTGAGTGGGAAAGACTACGAGAAGTCACACTTAAACCGGCCAAGATCATGCCCTTGAAAGTGTTATAGTACTGGGGTGAGTTTGTGGGCCCAGGCCTTGAAGAAAACTGTAATACAGGGCCTTTAGTGAATAAAATCATGCCCAGTAATGTCTTGCTGTTATGGGGTAAGTCTCTTAAGCCTGGATATCTGGACGTAGGTTTTGAATGCTCAAATATTTGTTCCAGGGTTACCATGGTTGAGTGGATTAGCATCCGAGAAGTCGCACTTAAACCGGCCAATATCGCCTGGATGAAGCCACTGGATGTCTGGACTTACGTTTTGAATGCTTAAAAATTTCTTCCAGGGTTACCATGGTCGAGTGGATAAGCGTCCGAGAAGTCGCACTTAAACCGGCCATTATCGACTGGATGAAGCTCCTGGATGTCTGGATGTAGATTTTGAATGCTCAAACATTTGTTACAGGGTTACCATGGTCAAGTGGATTGGCTTCCGAGAAGTCGCACTTAAACCGGACAATATCGCCTGGATGTCTGGACTTAGGTTTTGAATGCTTAAAAATTTCTTCCAGGGTTACCATGGTCGAGTGGGAAAGCCTACGAGAAGTCACTCTTAACCCTGTCAAGCTCATGCCCATAAAAGTTTAATAGTAATGGGTTGAATCTGTGGGCCCAGGCCTTTACTGAATAAATTCATGCCCAGTAATGTGTTGCTGTTATGGGGTTTGTCTGTGAGCCTGGATGTCTGGATTTAGGTTTTGAACGCTTAAAAATTTCTTCCAGGGTTAATATGGTCGAGTGAGAAAGCCTACGAGAAGTCACACTTAACCCGCCAAGATCATGCCCCTATTAGCGTTATAGTAATGGAGTGAGTTTGTGGGCCCAAGCCTTAAGGCAAACTCTAATACAGGGCCTTTACTGAATAAAATCATGCCCAGTAATGTGTTACTGTTATGGGGTTAGTCTGTGAGCCTGTATATCTGGACGTAGGTTTTGAACGCTTGAATATTTCTTCCAGGGTTGCCATTGTTGAGTGGGAAAGACTACGAGAAGTCACACTTAAACCGGCCAAGATCATGCCCATAATAGTGTTATAGTAATGGGGTGAGTCTGTGGGCTCAGGCCTTTACTGAATAAAATAAACCCGACAAAGATCATGCCCTTGAAAGTGTTATAGTACTGGGGTGAGTTTGTGGGCCCAGGCCTTGAAGAAAACTGTAATACAGGGCCTTTAGTGAATAAAATCATGCCCAGTAATGTCTTGCTGTTATGGGGTTAGTCTAGAGCCTGGATATCTGGACGTAGGTTTTGAATGCTCAAATATTTGTTCCAGGGTTACCATGGTCGAGTGGATTAGCATCCAAAGAGTTGCACTTAAACCGCCAATATCGCCTGCATGAAGCCCCTGGATGTCTGGACTTAGGTTTTGAACGCTTAAAAATTTCTTCCAGGGTTACCATGGTCGAGTGGGAAAGCCTATGAGAAGTCACTCTTAACCCTGTCAAGATCATGCCCTTTAAAGTTCTATAGTAATGGGGTGAGTTTGTGGGCCCAGGCCTTAAAGAAAACTGTAATACAGGGCCTTTACTTAATAAAATCATGCCCAGTAATGTGTTACTGTTATGGGGTTAGTCTGTGAGCCTGGATGTCTGGATTTAGATTTTGAACGTTTAAAAATTTCTTCCAGGGTAACCATGGTCGAGTGGGAAAGCCTACGAGAAGTCACACTTAAGTCGGCCAATATCATGCCCATAATAATGTTGTAGTATTGGGGTGAGTTTGTGGGTCCAGGCCTTTACTGAATAAAATCATGCCCAGTAATGTGTTACTGTTATGGGATTAGTCTGTGAGCCTGGATGCCTGGACGTAGGTTTTGAATGCTCAAAAATTTGTTCCATGGTTACCATGGTCGAGTGGATAAGCGTCTGAGAAGTCGTACTTAAATCGGCCAATATCGACTGGATGAAGCGCGTGGATGTCTGGATGTAGGTTTTGAACGCTCAAACATTTGTTACAGGGTTACCATGGTCGAGTGGATTAGCGTCCGAGAAGTCGCACTTAAACCGAACAATATCGCCTGGATGTCTGGACTTAGGTTTTGAACGCTGAAACGTTTGTTACAGGGTTACCTTGGTTGAGTGGATTAGCATTCGAGAAGTCGCACTTAAACCGGCCAATATCGCCTGGATGAAGCGCCTGGATGAAGCCCCTGGATGTCTGGACTTAGGTTTTGAATGCTTAAAAATTTTTTCCAGGGTTACCATGGTCGAGTGGGAAAGCCTATGAGAAGTCACTCTTAACCCTGTCAAAATTATGCCCTTTAAAGTTTTATAGTAATGGGGTGAGTTTGTGGGCCCAGACCTTAAAGAAAACTGTAATACAGGGCCTTTACTGAATAAAATCATGCCCAGTAATGTGTTACTGTTATGGGATTAGTCTGTGAGCCTGGATGCCTGGACGTAGGTTTTGAATGCTCAAAAATTTGTTCCAGGGTTACCGTGGTCGAGTGGATAAGCGTCTGAGAAGTCGCACTTAAATCGGCCAATATCGACTGGATGAAGCGCCTGGATGTCTGGATGTAGGTTTTGAATGCTCAAACATTTGTTACAGGGTTACCATGGTCGAGTGGATTAGCGTCCGAGAAGTCGCACTTAAACCGGACAATATCGCCTGGATGTTTGGACTTAGGTTTTGAACGCTTAAAAATTTCTTCCAGGGTTACAATGGTCGAGTGGGAAAGCCTACGAGAAGTCACTCTTAACCCTGTCAAGATCATGCCCAAAAAAGTTTAATAGTAATGGGTTGAATCTGTGGGCCCAGGCCTTTACTGAATAAAATCATGCCCAGTAATGTGTTGCTGTTATGGGGTTTGTCTGTCTGCCTGGATGTCTGGATTTAGGTTTTGAATGCTTAAAAATTTCTTCCAGGGTTAGTATGGTCGAGTGGGAAAGCCTACGAGAAGTCACACTTAACCCGGCCAAGATCATGCCCCTAATAGTGTTATAGTAATGGAGTGAGTTTGTGGGCCCGAGCCTTAAGGAAAACTGTAATACAGGGCCTTTAGTGAATAAAATCATGCCCAGTAATGTCTTGCTGTTATGGGGTTAGTCTAGAGCCTGGATATCTGGACGTAGGTTTTGAATGCTCAAATATTTGTTCCAGGGTTACCATGGTCGAGTGGATTAGCATCCAAAGAGTTGCACTTAAACCGGCCAATATTGCCTGGCTGAAGCGCCTGAATGAAGCCTCTGGATGTCTGGACTTAGGTGTTGAACGCTTAAAAATTTCTTCCAGGGTTACCATGGTTGAGTGGGAAAGCCTATGAGAAGTCATTCTTAACCCTGTCAAGATCATGCTCTTTAAAGTTTTATAGTAATGGAGTGAGTTTGTGGGCCCAAGCCTTAAAGAAAACTGTAATACAGGGCCTTTACTGAATAAAATCATGCCCAGTAATGTGTTACTGTTATGGGGTTAGTCTGTGAGCCTGTATGTCTGGACGTAGGATTTGAATGCTTGAATATTTCTTCCAGGGTTGCCATTGTTGAGTGGGAAAGACTACGAGAAGTCACACTTAAACCGGCCAAGATCATACCCATAATATTGTTATAGTAATGGGGTGAGTCTGTGGGCTCAGGCCTTTACTGAATAAAATAAACCCGACAAAGATCATGCCCTTGAAAGTGTTATAGTACTGGGGTGAGTTTGTGGGCCCAGGCCTTGAAGAAAAACTGTAATACAGGGCCTTTAGTGAATAAAATCATGCCCAGTAATGTCTTGCTGTTATGGGGTTAGTCTAGAGCCTGGATATCTGGACGTAGGTTTTGAATGCTCAAATATTTGTTCCAGGGTTACCATGGTCGAGTGGATTAGCATCCAAAGAGTTGCACTTAAACCGCCAATATCGCCTGGATGAAGCGCCTGGATGAAGCCCTGGATGTCTGGACTTAGGTTTTGAATGCTCAAAAATTTGTTCCAGGGTTACCATGGTTGAGTGGATTAGCATTCGAGAAGTCGCACTTAAACCGGCCAATATCGCCTGGATGAAGCCCTGGATGTCTGGACTTAGGTTTTGAATGCTTAAAAATTTCTTCCAGGGTTACCATGGTCGAGTGGGAAAGCCTGTGAGAAGTCACTCTTAACCCTGTCAAAATCATGCCCTTTAAAGTTTTATAGTAATGGGGTGAGTTTGGGCCCAGACCTTAAAGAAAACTGTAATACAGGGCCTATACTGAATAAAATCATGCCCAGTAATGTGTTACTGTTATGGGATTAGTCTGTGAGCCTGGATGTCTGGACGTAGGTTTTGAATGCTCAAAAATTTGTTCCAGGGTTACCATGGTCGAGTGGATAAGTGTCCGAGAAGTCGCACTTAAACCGGCCAATATCGACTGGATGAAGCGCCTGGATGTCTGGATGTAGGTTTTGAACGCTCAAACATTTGTTACAGGGTTACCATGGTCGATTGAATTAGCGTCCGAGAAGTCGCACTTAAACCGGAAAATATCGCCTGGATGTCTGGACTTAGGTTTTGAACACTTAAAAATTTCTTCCAGGGTTACCATGGTCGAGTGGGAAAGCCTACGAGAAGTCACTCTTAACCCTGTCAAGATCATGCCCATAAAAGTTTAATAGTAATGGGTTGAATCTGTGGGCCCTGGCCTTTACTGAATAAAATCATGCCCAGTAATGTGTTACTGTTATGGGATTAGTCTGTGAGCCTGGATGTCTGGACTTAGGTTTTGAATGCTCAAAAATTTGTTCCAGGGTTAATATGGTCGAGTGGGAAAGCCTACGAGAAGTCACACTTAACCCGCCAAGATCATGCCCCCTATTAGTGTTATAGTAATGGAGTGAGTTTGTGGGCCCAAGTCTTAAAGAAAACTGTAATACAGGGCCTTTACTGAATAAAATCATGCCCAGTAATGTGTTACTGTTATGGGGTTAGTCTGTGAGCCTGTATGTCTGGACGTAGGCTTTGAATGCTTGAATATTTCTTCCAGGGTTGCCATTATTGAGTGGGAAAGACTACGAGAAGTCACACTTAAACCGGCCAAGATCATGCCCTTGAAAGTGTTATAGTACTGGGGTGAGTTTGTGGGCCCAGGCCTTGAAGAAAACTGTAATACAGGGCCTTTAGTGAATAAAATCATGCCCAGTAATGTCTTGCTGTTATGGGGTAAGTCTTAAGCCTGGATATCTGGACGTAGGTTTTGAATGCTCAAATATTTGTTCCAGGGTTACCATGGTTGAGTGGATTAGCATCCGAGAAGTCGCACTTAAACCGGCCAATATCGCCTGGATGAAGCCACTGGATGTCTGGACTTACGTTTTGAATGCTTAAAAATTTCTTCCAGGGTTACCATGGTCGAGTGGATAAGCGTCCGAGAAGTCGCACTTAAACCGGCCATTATCGACTGGATGAAGCTCCTGGATGTCTGGATGTAGATTTTGAATGCTCAAACATTTGTTACAGGGTTACCATGGTCAAGTGGATTGGCTTCCGAGAAGTCGCACTTAAACCGGACAATATCGCCTGGATGTCTGGACTTAGGTTTTGAATGCTTAAAAATTTCTTCCAGGGTTACCATGGTCGAGTGGGAAAGCCTACGAGAAGTCACTCTTAACCCTGTCAAGCTCATGCCCATAAAAGTTTAATAGTAATGGGTTGAATCTGTGGGCCCAGGCCTTTACTACTGAATAAATTCATGCCCAGTAATGTGTTGCTGTTATGGGGTTTGTCTGTGAGCCTGGATGTCTGGATTTAGGTTTTGAACGCTTAAAAATTTCTTCCAGGGTTAATATGGTCGAGTGAGAAAGCCTACGAGTCACACACTTAACCCGCCAAGATCATGCCCCTATTAGCGTTATAGTAATGGAGTGAGTTTGTGGGCCCAAGCCTTAAGGCAAACTCTAATACAGGGCCTTTACTGAATAAAATCATGCCCAGTAATGTGTTACTGTTATGGGGTTAGTCTGTGAGCCTGTATATCTGGACGTAGGTTTTGAACGCTTGAATATTTCTTCCAGGGTTGCCATTGTTGAGTGGGAAAGACTACGAGAAGTCACACTTAAACCGGCCAAGATCATGCCCATAATAGTGTTATAGTAATGGGGTGAGTCTGTGGGCTCAGGCCTTTACTGAATAAAATAAACCCGACAAAGATCATGCCCTTGAAAGTGTTATAGTACTGGGGTGAGTTTGTGGGCCCAGGCCTTGAAGAAAACTGTAATACAGGGCCTTTAGTGAATAAAATCATGCCCAGTAATGTCTTGCTGTTATGGGGTTAGTCTAGAGCCTGGATATCTGGACGTAGGTTTTGAATGCTCAAATATTTGTTCCAGGGTTACCATGGTCGAGTGGATTAGCATCCAAAGAGTTGCACTTAAACCGGCCAATATCGCCTGCATGAAGCCCCTGGATGTCTGGACTTAGGTTTTGAACGCTTAAAAATTTCTTCCAGGGTTACCATGGTCGAGTGGGAAAGCCTATGAGAAGTCACTCTTAACCCTGTCAAGATCATGCCCTTTAAAGTTCTATAGTAATGGGGTGAGTTTGTGGGCCCAGGCCTTAAAGAAAACTGTAATACAGGGCCTTTACTTAATAAAATCATGCCCAGTAATGTGTTACTGTTATGGGGTTAGTCTGTGAGCCTGGATGTCTGGACGTAGGTTTTGAATGCTCAAAAATTTGTTCCAGGGTTACCATGGTTGAGTGGATTAGCATCCGAGAAGTCGCACTTAAACCGGCCAATATCGCCTGGATGAAGCCCCTGGATGTCTGGACTTAGGTTTTGAATGCTTAAAAATTTCTTCCAGCGTTACCATGGTCGAGTGGGAAAGCCTATGAGAAGTCACTCTTAACCCTGTCAAGATCATGCCCTTTAAAGTTTTATAGTAATGGGGTGAGTTTGTGTGCCCAGGCCTTAAAGAAAACTGTAATACAGGGCCTTTACTGAATAAAATCATGCCCAGTAATGTGTTACTGTTATGGGGTTAGTCTGTGAGCCTGGATGTCTGGATTTAGATTTTGAACGTTTAAAAATTTCTTCCAGGGTAACCATGGTCGAGAGGGAAAGCCTACGAAAAGTCACTCTTAACCCTGTCAAGATCATGCCCATAAAAGTTTAATAGTAATGGGTTGAATCTGTGGGCCCAGGCCTTTACTGAATAAAATCATGCCCAGTAATGTGTTGCTGTTATGGGGTTTGTCTGTGAGCCTGAATGTCTGGATTTAGGTTTTGAACGCTTAAAAATTTCTTCCAGGGTTAATATGGTCGAGTGGGAAAGCCTACGAGAAGTCACCCTTAACCCGGCCAAGATCATGCCCCTATTAGTGTTATAGTAATGGAGTGAGTTTGTGGGCCCAAGCCTTAAAGAAAACTGTAATACAGGGCCTTTACTGAATAAAATCATGCCCAGTAATGTGTTACTGTTATGGGGTTAGTCTGTGAGCCTGTATGTCTGGACGTAGGTTTTGAATGCTTGAATATTTCTTCCAGGGTTGCCATTGTTGAGTGGGAAAGACTACGAGAAGTCACACTTAAACCGGCCAAGATCATGCCCATAATAGTGTTATAGTAATGGGTTGAGTCTGTGGGCTCAGGCCTTTACTGAATAAAATAAACCCGACAAAGATCATGGCCTTCAAAGTGTTATAGTACTGGGGTGAGTTTGTGGGCCCAGGCCTTGAAGAAAACTGTAATACAGGGCCTTTAGTGAATAAAATCATGCCCAGTAATGTCTTGCTGTTATGGGGTTAGTCTAGAGCCTGGATATCTGGAAGTAGGTTTTGAATGCTCAAATATTTGTTCCAGGGTTACCATGGTCGAGTGGATTAGCATCCAAAGAGTTGCACTTAAACCGGCCAATATGACCTGGATGAAGCCACTGGATGTCTGGACTTAGGTTTTGAATGCTTAAAAATTTCTTCCAGGGTTACCATGGTTGAGTGGATTAGCATCCGAGAAGTCGCACTTAAACCGGCCAATATCGCCTGGATGAAGCGCCTGGATGAAGCTCCTGGATGTCTGGATGTAGGTTTTGAACGCTCAAACATTTGTTACAGGGTTAATATGGTCGAGTGGGAAAGCCTACGAGAAGTCACACTTAACCCGGCCAAGATCATGCCCCTATTAGTGTTATAGTAATGGAGTGAGTTTGTGGGCCCAAGCCTTAAAGAAAACTGTAATACAGGGCCTTTACTGAATAAAATCATGCCCAGTAATGTGTTACTGTTATGGGGTTAGTCTGTGAGCCTGTATGTCTGGACGTAGGTTTTGAATGCTTGAATATTTCTTCCAGGGTTGCCATTGTTGAGTGGGAAAGACTACGAGAAGTCACACTTAAACCGGCCAAGATCATGCCCATAATAGTGTTATAGTAATGGGTTGAGTCTGTGGGCTCAGGCCTTTACTGAATAAAATAAACCCGACAAAGATCATGGCCTTCAAAGTGTTATAGTACTGGGGTGAGTTTGTGGGCCCAGGCCTTGAAGAAAACTGTAATACAGGGCCTTTAGTGAATAAAATCATGCCCAGTAATGTCTTGCTGTTATGGGGTTAGTCTAGAGCCTGGATATCTGGAAGTAGGTTTTGAATGCTCAAATATTTGTTCCAGGGTTACCATGGTCGAGTGGATTAGCATCCAAAGAGTTGCACTTAAACCGGCCAATATGACCTGGATGAAGCCCCTGGATGTCTGGACTTAGGTTTTGAATGCTTAAAAATTTCTTCCAGGGTTACCATGGTCGAGTGGGAAAACCTATGAGAAGTCACTCTTAACCCTGTCAAGATCATTCCCTTTAAAGTTTTATAGTAATGGGGTGAGTTTGTGGGCCCATGCCTTAAAGAAAACTGTAATACAGGGCCTTTACTGAATAAAATCATGCCCAGTAATGTGTTACTGTTATGGGGTTAGTCTGTGAGCCTGGATGTCTGGATTTAGATTTTGAACGTTTAAAATTTTCTTCCAGGGTAACCATGGTCGAGTGGGAAAGCCTACGAGAAGTCACACTTAAGTCGGCCAAGATCATGCCCATAATAATGTTGTAGTATTGGGGTGAGTTTGTGGGTCCAGGCCTTTACTGAATAAAATCATGCCCAGTAATGTGTTACTGTTATGGGATTAGTCTGTGAGCCTGGATGTCTGGACTTAGGTTTTGAACGCTTAAAAATTTCTTCCAGGGTTACCATGGTCGAGTGGGAAATGAGAAGTCACTCTTAACCCTGTCAAGATCATGCCCTTTAAAGTTTTATAGTAATAGGGTGAGTTTGTGGGCCCAGACCTTAAAGAAAACTAATACAGGGCCTTTACTGAATAAAATCATGCCCAGTAATGTGTTACTATTATGGGGTTAGTCTGTGAGCCTGGATGTCTGGATTTAGATTTTGAACGTTTAAAAATTTCTTCCAGGGTAACCATGGCCCAGGCCTTAAAGAAAACTGTAATACAGGGCCTTTACTGAATAAAATCATGCCCAGTAATGTCTTGCTGTTATGGGGTTAGTCTAGAGCCTGGATATCTGGACGTAGGTTTTGAATGCTCAAATATTTGTTCCAGGGTTACCATGGTCGAGTGGATAAGCATCCAAAGAGTTGCACTTAAACCGGCCAATATCGCCTGGATGAAGCCCCTGGATGTCTGGACTTAGGTTTTGAATGCTTAAAAATTTCTTCCAGGGTTACCATGGTCGAGTGGGAAAGCCTATGAGAAGTCACTCTTAACCCTGTCAAGATCATTCCTTTTAAAGTTTTATAGTAATGGGGTGAGTTTGTGGGCCCATGCCTTAAAGAAAACTGTAATACAGGGCCTTTACTGAATAAAATCATGCCCAGTAATGTGTTACTGTTATGGGGTTAGTCTGTGAGCCTAGATGTCTGGATTTAGATTTTGAACGTTTAAAAATTTCTTCCAGGGTAACCATGGTCGAGTGGGAAAGCCTACGAGAAGTCATACTTAAGTCGGCCAAGATCATGCCCATAATAATGTTGTAGTATTGTGGTGAGTTTGTGGGTCCAGGCCTTTACTGAATAAAATCATGCCCAGTAATGTGTTACTGTTATGGGATTAGTCTGTGAGCCTGGATGTCTGGACGTAGGTTTTGAATGCTCAAAAATTTGTTCCAGGGTTACCATGGTTGAGTGGATTAGCATCCGAGAAGTCGCACTTAAACCGGCCAAAATCGACTGGATGAAGCTCCTGGATGTCTGGATGTAGGTTTTGAACGCTCAAACATTTGTTACAGGGTTACCATGGTCGAGTGGATTAGCGTCCGAGAAGTCGCACTTAAACCGGACAATATCGCCTGGATGTCTGGACTTAGGTTTTGAACGCTTAAAAAAATTTCTTCCAGGGTTAATATGGTCGAGTGGGAAAGCCTACGAGAAGTCACACTTAACCCGGCCAAGATCATGCCCCTATTACTGTTATAGTAATGGAGTGAGTTTGTTGGCCCAAGCCTTAAGGAAAACTGTAATACAGGGCCTTTACTGAATAAAATCATGCCCAGTAATGTCTTGCTGTTATGGGGTTAGTCTAGAGCCTGGATATCTGGACGTAGGTTTTGAATGCTCAAATATTTGTTCCAGGGTTACCATGGTCGAGTGGATTAGCATCCAAAGAGTTGCACTTAAACCGCAAATATCGCCTGGATGAAGCCCCTGGATGTCTGGACTTAGGTTTTGAATGCTTAAAAATTTCTTCCAGGGTTACCATGGTCGAGTGGGAAAACCTATGAGAAGTCACTCTTAACCCTGTCAAGATCATTCCATTTAAAGTTTTATAGTAATGGGGTGAGTTTGTGGGCCCATGCCTTAAAGAAAACTGTAATACAGGGCTTTACTGAATAAAATCATGCCCAGTAATGTGTTACTGTTATGGGGTTAGTCTGTGAGCCTGGATGTCTGGATTTAGATTTTGAACGTTTAAAAATTTCTTCCAGGGTAACCATGGTCGAGTGGGAAAGCCTACGAGAAGTCACACTTAAGTCGGCCAAGATCATGCCCATAATAATGTTGTAGTATTGGGGTGAGTTTGTGGGTCCAGGCCTTTACTGAATAAAATCATGCCCAGTAATGTGTTACTGTTATGGGATTAGTCTGTGAGCCTGGATGTCTGGACGTAGGTTTTGAATGCTCAAAAATTTGTTCCAGGGTTACCATGGTTGAGTGGATTAGCATCCGAGAAGTCGCACTTAAACCGGCCAATATCGCCTGGATGAAGCGCCTGGATGAAGCCCCTGGATGTCTGGACTTAGGTTTTGAGTGCTTAAAAATTTCTTTCAGGGTTACCATGGTCGAGTGGGAAAGCCTATGAGAAGTCACTCTTAACCCTGTCAAGATCATGCCCTTTAAAGTTTTATAGTAATGGGGTGAGTTTGTGGCCCAGACCTTAAAGAAAACTGTAATACAGGGCCTTTACTGAATAAAATCATGCCCAGTAATGTGTTACTGTTATGGGGTTAGTCTGTGAGCCTGGATGTCTGGATTTAGATTTTGAACGTTTAAAAATTTCTTCCAGGGTAACCATGGTCGAGTGGGAAAGCCTACGAGAAGTCAGACTTAAGTCGGCCAAGATCATGCCCATAATAATGTTGTAGTATTGGGGTGAGTTTGTGGGTCCAGGCCTTTACTGAAGAAAATCATGCCCAGTAATGTGTTACTGTTATGGGATTAGTCTGTGAGCCTGGATGTCTGGACGTAGGTTTTGAATGCTCAAAAATTTGTTCCAGGGTTACCATGGTTGAGTGGATTAGCATCCGAGAAGTCGCACTTAAACCGGCCAATATCGCCTGGATGAAGCCCCTGGATGTCTGGACTTAGGTTTTGAACGCTTAAAAATTTCTTCCAGGGTTACCATGGTCGAGTGGGAAAGCCTATGAGAAGTCACTCTTAACCCTGTCAAGATCATGCCCTTTAAAGTTTTATAGTAATAGGGTGAGTTTGTGGGCCCAGACCTTAAAGAAAACTAATACAGGGCCTTTACTGAATGAAATCATGCCCAGTAATGTGTTACTGTTATGGGGTTAGTCTGTGAGCCTTGGATGTCTGGATTTAGATTTTGAACGTTTAAAAATTTCTTCCAGGGTAACCATGGCCCAGGCCTTAAAGAAAACTGTAATACAGGGCCTTTACTGAATAAAATCATGCCCAGTAATGTCTTGCTGTTATGGGGTTAGTCTAGAGCCTGGATATCTGGACGTAGGTTTTGAATGCTCAAATATTTGTTCCAGGGTTACCATGGTTGAGTGGATTAGCATCCGAGAAGTCGCACTTAAACCGGCCAATGTCGCCTGGATGAAGCCCCTGGATGTCTGGACTTAGGTTTTGAACGCTTAAAAATTTCTTCCAGGGTTACCATGGTCGAGTGGGAAAGCCTATGAGAAGTCACTCTTAACCCTGTCAAGATCATTCCTTTTAAAGTTTTATAGTAATGGGGTGAGTTTGTGGGCCCATGCCTTAAAGAAAACTGTAATACAGGGCCTTTACTGAATAAAATCATGCCCAGTAATGTGTTACTGTTATGGGGTTAGTCTGTGAGCCTAGATGTCTGGATTTAGATTTTGAACGTTTAAAAATTTCTTCCAGGGTAAACATGGTCCAGTGGGAAAGCCTACGAGAAGTCACACTTAAGTCGGCCAAGATCATGCCCATAATAATGTTGTAGTATTGGGGTGAGTTTGTGGGTCCAGGCCTTTACTGAATAAAATCATGCCCAGTAATGTGTTACTGTTATGGGATTAGTCTGTGAGCCTGGATGTCTGGACGTAGGTTTTGAATGCTCAAAAATTTGTTCCAGGGTTACCATGGTTGAGTGGATTAGCATCCGAGAAGTCGCACTTAAACCGGCCAAAATCGACTGGATGAAGCTCCTGGATGTCTGGATGTAGGTTTTGAACGCTCAAACATTTGTTACAGGGTTACCATGGTCGAGTGGATTAGCGTCCGAGAGGTCGCACTTAAACCGGACAATATCGCCTGGATGTCTGGACTTAGGTTTTGAACGCTTAAAAATTTCTTCCAGGGTTAATATGGTCGAGTGGGAAAGCCTATGAGAAGTCACACTTAACCCGGCCAAGATCATGCCCCTATTACTGTTATAGTAATGGAGTGAGTTTGTGGGCCCAAGCCTTAAGGAAAACTGTAATACAGGGCCTTTACTGAATCAAATCATGCCCAGTAATGTGTTACTGTTATGGGGTTAGTCTGTGAGCCTGTATGTCTGGACGTAGGTTTTGAATGCTTGAATATTTCTTCCAGGGTTGCCATTGTTGAGTGGGAAAGACTACGAGAAGTCACACTTAAACCGGCCAAGATCATGCCCATAATAGTGTTATAGTAATGGGGTGAGTCTGTGGGCTCAGGCCTTTACTGAATAAAATAAACCCGACAAAGATCATGCCCTTGAAAGTGTTATAGTACTGGGGTGAGTTTGTGGGCCCAGGCCTTGAAGAAAACTGTAATACAGGGCCTTTAGTGAATAAAATCATGCCCAGTAATGTCTTGCTGTTATGGGGTTAGTCTAGAGCCTGGATATCTGGACGTAGGTTTTGAATGCTCAAATATTTGTTCCAGGGTTACCATGGTCGAGTGGATTAGCGTCCGAGAAGTCGCACTTAAACCGGACAATATCGCCTGGATGTCTGGACGTAGGGTTTGAACGCTTAAAAATTTCTTCCAGGGTTACCATGGTCGAGTGGGAAAGCCTATGAGAAGTCACTCTTAACCCTGTCAAGATCATGCCCTTTAAAGTTTTATAGTAATGGGGTGAGTTTGTGGGCCCAGACCTTAAAGAAAACTAATACAGGGTCTTTACTGAATAAAATCATGCCCAGTAATGTGTTACTGTTATGGGGTTAGTCTGTGAGCCTGGATGTCTGGATTTAGATTTTGAACGTTTAAAAATTTCTTCCAGGCTAACCATGGTCGAGTGGGAAAGCCTACGAGAAGTCAGACTTAAGTCGGCCAAGATCATGCCCATAATAATGTTGTAGTATTGGGGTGAGTTTGTGGGTCCAGGCCTTTACTGAATAAAATCATGCCCAGTAATGTGTTACTGTTATGGGATTAGTCTGTGAGCCTGGATGTCTGGACGTAGGTTTTGAATGCTCAAAAATTTGTTCCAGGATTACCATGGTCGAGTGGTTAAGCGTCCGAGAAGTCGCATTTAAACCGGCCATTATCGACTGGATGAAGCTCCTGGATGTCTGGATGTAGGTTTTGAACGCTCAAACATTTGTTACAAGGTTACCATGGTCGAGTGGAATAGCGTCCGAGAAGTCGCACTTAAACCGGACAATATCGCCTGGATGTCTGGACTTAGGTTTTGAACGCTTAAAAATTTCTTCCAGGGATAATATGGTCGAGTGGGAAAGCCTACGAGAAGTCACACTTAACCCGGCCAAGATCATGCCCTTATTAGTGTTATAGTAATGGAGTGAGTTTGTGGGCCCAAGCCTTAAGGAAAACTGTAATACAGGGCCTTTACTGAATAAAATCATGCCCAGTAATGTGTTACTGTTATGGGGTTAGTCTGTGAGCCTGTATGTCTGGACGTAGGTTTTGAATGCTTGAATATTTCTTCCAGGGTTGACATTGTTGAGTGGGAAAGACTACGAGAAGTCACACTTAAACCGCCAAGATCATGCCCATAATAGTGTTATAGTAATGGGGTGAGTCTGTGGGCTCAGGCCTTTACTGAATAAAATAAACCCGACAAAGATCATGCCCTTGAAAGTGTTATAGTACTGGGGTGAGTTTGTGGCCCAGGCCTTGAAGAAAACTGTAATACAGGGCCTTTAGTGAATAAAATCATGCCCAGTAATGTCTTGCTGTTATGGGGTTAGTCTAGAGCCTGGATATCTGGACGTAGGTTTTGAATGCTCAAATATTTGTTCCAGGGTTACCATGGTCGAGTGGATTAGCATCCAAAGAGTTGCACTTAAACCGGCCAATATCGCCTGGATGAAGCCCCTGGATGTCTGGACTTAGGTTTTGAACGCTTAAAAATTGCTTCCAGGGTTACCATGGTCGAGTGGGAAAGCCTATGAGAAGTCACTCTTAACCCTGTCAAGATCATGCCTTTTAAAGTTTTATAGTAATGGGGTGAGTTTGTGGGCCCATGCCTTAAAGAAAACTGTAATACAGGGCCTTTACTGAATAAAATCATGCCCAGTAATGTGTTACTGTTATGGGGTTAGTCTGTGAGCCTGGATGTCTGGATTTAGATTTTGAACGTTTAAAAATTTCTTCCAGGGTAACCGTGGTCGAGTGGGAAAGCCTACGAGAAGTCACACTTAAGTCGGCTAAGATCATGCCCATAATAATGTTGTAGTATTGGGGTGAGTTTGTGGGTCCAGGCCTTTACTGAATAAAATCATGCCCAGTTATGTGTTACTGTTATGGGAATAGTCTCTGAGCCTGGATGTCTGGACGTAGGTTTTGAATGCTCAAAAATTTGTTCCAGGGTTACCATGGTTGAGTGTATTAGCATCCGAGAAGTCGCACTTAAACCGGCCAATATCGCCTGGATGAAGCGCCTGGATGAAGCCCCTGAATGTCTGGACTTAGGTTTTGAATGCTTAAAAATTTCTTCCAGGGTTACCATGGTTGAGTGGGAAAGCCTATGAGAAGTCACTCTTAACCCTGTCAAGATTATGCCCTTTAAAGTTTTATAGTAATGGGGTGAGTTTGTGGGCCCAGACCTTAAAGAAAACTTTAATACAGGGCCTTTACTGAATAAAATCATGCCCAGTAATGTGTTACTGTTATGGGATTAGTCTGTGAGCCTGGATGTCTGGACGTAGGTTTTGAATGCTCAAAAATTTGTTCCAGGGTTAATATGGTCGAGTGGGAAAGCCTACGAGAAGTCACACTTAACCCGGCCAAGATCATGCCCATAATAGTGTTATAGTAATGGGGTGAGTCTGTGGGCTCAGGCCTTTACTGAATAAAATAAACCCGACAAAGATCATGCCCTTGAAAGTGTTATAGTACTGGGGTGAGTTTGTGGGCCCAGGCCTTGAAGAAAACTGTAATACAGGGCCTTTAGTGAATAAAATCATGCCCAGTAATGTCTTGCTGTTATGGGGTTAGTCTTAAGCCTGGATATCTGGACCTAGGTTTTGAATGCTCAAATATTTGTTCCAGGGTTACCATGGTTGAGTGGATTAGCATCCGAGAAGTCGCACTTAAACCGGCCAATATCGCTTGGATGAAGCGCCTGGATGACGCCCCTGGATGTCTGGACTTAGGTTTTGAATGCTTAAAAATTTCTTCCAGGCTTACCATGGTCGAGTGGGAAAGCCTACGAGAAGTCACTCTTAACCTTGTCAAGATCATGCCCATAAAAGTTTAATAGTAATGGGTTGAATCTGTGGGCCCAGGCCTTTACTGAATAAAATCATGCCCAGTAATGTGTTGCTGTTATGGGGTTTGTCTGTGAGCCTGGATGTCTGGATTTAGGTTTTGAACGCTTAAAAATTTCTTCCAGGGTTAATATGGTCGAGTGGGAAAGCCTACGAGAAGTCACACTTAACCCGGCCAAGATCATGCCCCTATTAGTGTTATAGTAATGGAGTGAGTTTGTGGGCCCAAGACTTAAGGAAAACTGTAATACAGGGGGTTTACTGAATAAAATCATGCCCAGTAATGTGTTACTGTTATGGGGTTAGTCTGTGAGCCTGGATGTCTGGATTTAGATTTTGAACGTTTAAAAATTTCTTCCAGGATAACCATGGTCGAGTGGGAAAGCCTACGAGAAGTCCCACTTAACCCGGCCAAGATCACGCCCTTTATAGTGTCATAGTAATGGGGTGAGTCTGTGGGCTCAGGCCTTTACTGAATAAAATAAACCCGACAAAGATCATGCCCTTGAAAGTGTTATAGTACTGGGGTGAGTTTGTGGGCCCAGGCCTTGAAGAAAACTGTAATACAGGGCCTTTAGTGAATAAAATCATGCCCAGTAATGTCTTGCTGTTATGGGGTTAGTCTAGAGCCTGGATATCTGGACGTAGGATTTGAATGCTCAAATATTTGTTCCAGGGTTACCATGGTCGAGTGGATTAGCATCCAAAGAGTTGCACTTAAACCGGCCAATATCGCCTGGATGAAGCGCCTGGATGAAGCCCCTGGATGTCTGGACTTAGGTTTTGAATGCTTAAAAATTTCTTCCAGGCTTACCATGGTCGAGTGGGAAAGCCTATGAGAAGTCACTCTTAACCCTGTCAAAATCATGCCCTTTAAAGTTTTATAGTAATGGGGTGAGTTTGTGGGCCCAAACCTTAAAGAAAACTAATACAGGGCCTTTACTGAATAAAATCATGCCCAGTAATGTGTTACTGTTATGGGATTAGTCTGTGAGCCTGGATGTCTGGATTTAGATTTTGAACGTTTAAAAATTTCTTCCAGGCTAACCATGGTCGAGTGGGAAAGCCTACGAGAAGTCAGACTTAAGTCGGCCAAGATCATGCCCATAATAATGTTGTAGTATTGGGGTGAGTTTGTGGGTCCAGGCCTTTACTGAATAAAATCATGCCCAGTAATGTGTTACTGTTATGGGATTAGTCTGTGAGCCTGGATGTCTGGACGTAGGTTTTGAATGCTCAAAAATTTGTTCCAGGGTTACCATGGTCGAGTGGATAAGCGTCCGAGAAGTCGCACTTAAACCGGCCATTATCGACTGGATGAAGCTCCTGGATGTCTGGATGTAGGTTTTGAACGCTCAAACATTTGTTACAGGGTTACCATGGTCGAGTGGATTAGCGTCCGAGAAGTCGCACTTAAACCGGCCAATATCGACTGGATGAAGCGCCTGGATGTCTGGATGAAGGTTTTAAACGTTCAAACATTTGTTACAGGGTTACCATGGTCAAGTGGATTAGCGTCCGAGAAGTCGCACTTAAACAGGACAATATCGCCTGAATGTCTGGACTTAGGTATTGAGCGCTTAAAAATTTCTTCCAGGGTTACCATGGTCGAGTGGGGAAGCCTACGAGAAGTCACTCTTAACCCTGTCAAGATCATGCCCATAAAAGTTTAATAGTAATGGGTTGAATCTGTGGACCCAGGCCTTTATTGAATAAAATCATGCCCAGTAATGTGTTGCTGTTATGGGGTTTGTCTGTGAGCCTGGATGTCTGGATTTAGGTTTTGAACGCTTAAAAATTTGTTCCAGGGTTAATATGGTCGAGTGGGAAAGCCTACGAGAAGTCACACTTAACCCGGCCAAGATCATGCCCCTATTAGTGTTATAGTAATGGAGTGAGTTTGTGGGCCCAAGCCTTAAAGAAAACTGTAATACAGGGCCTTTACTGAATAAAATCATGCCCAGTAATGTGTTACTGTTATGAGGTTAGTCTGTGAGCCTGTATGTCTGGACGTAGGTTTTGAATGCTTGAATATTTCTTCCAGGGTTGCCATTGTTGAGTGGGAAAGACTACGAGAAGACACACTTAAACCGGCCAAGATCATGCCCATAATAGTGTTATAGTAATGGGGTGAGTCTGTGGGCTCAGGCCTTTACTGAATAAAATAAACCCGACAAAGATCATGCCCTTGAAAGTGTTATAGTACTGGGGTGAGTTTGTGGGCCCAGGCCTTGAAGAAAACTGTAATACAGGGCCTTTACTGAATAAAATCATGCCCAGTAATGTGTTACTGTTATGGGGTTAGTCTTAAGCCTGGATATCTGGACGTAGGTTTTGAATGCTCAAATATTTGTTCCAGGGTTACCATGGTTGAGTGGGAAAGCCTACGAGAAGTCACACTTAACCCGGCCAAGATCATGCCCATAATAATGTTGTAGTATTGGGGTGAGTTTGTGGGCCCAAGCCTTAAAGAAAACTGTAATACAGGGCCTTTACTGAATAAAATCATGCCCAGTAATGTGTTACTGTTATGAGGTTAGTCTGTGAGCCTGTATGTCTGGACGTAGGTTTTGAATGCTTGAATATTTCTTCCAGGGTTGCCATTGTTGAGTGGGAAAGACTACGAGAAGTCACACTTAAACCGGCCAAGATCATGCCCATAATAGTGTTATAGTAATGGGGTCAGTCTGTGGGCTCAGGCCTTTACTGAATAAAATAAACCCGACAAAGATCATGCCCTTGAAAGTGTTATAGTACTGGGGTGAGTTTGTGGGCCCAGGCCTTGAAGAAAACTGTAATACAGGGCCTTTAGTGAATAAAATCATGCCCAGTAATGTCTTGCTGTTATGGGGTTAGTCTTAAGCCTGGATATCTGGACGTAGGTTTTGAATGCTCAAATATTTGTTCCAGGGTTACCATGGTCGAGTGGATTAGCATCCAAAGAGTTGCACTTAAACCGGCCAATATCGCCTGGATGAAGCCCCTGGATGTCTGGACTTAGGTTTTGAACGCTTAAAAATTTCTTCCAGGGTTACCATGGTCGAGTGGGAAAGCCTATGAGAAGTCACTCTTAACCCTGTCAAGATCATGCCCTTTAAAGTTTTATAGTAATGGGGTGAGTTTGTGGGCCCATGCCTTAAAGAAAACTGTAATACAGGCCCTTTACTGAATAAAATCATGCCCAGTAATGTGTTACTGTTATGGGGTTAGTCTGTGAGCCTGGATGTCTGGATTTAGATTTTGAACGTTTAAAAATTTCTTCCAGGGTAACCATGGTCGAGTGGGAAAGCCTACGAGAAGTCACACTTAAGTCGGCCAAGATCATGCCCAAAATAATGTTGTAGTATTGGGGTGAGTTTGTGGGTCCAGGCCTTTACTGAATAAAATCATGCCCAGTAATGTGTTACTGTTATGGGATTAGTCTGTGAGCCTGGATGTCTGGACGTAGGTTTTGAATGCTCAAAAATTTGTTCCAGGGTTACCATGGTTGAGTGGATTAGCATCCGAGAAGTCGCACTTAAACCGGCCAATATCGCCTGGATGAAGCCCCTGGATGTCTGGACTTAGGTTTTGAATGCTTAAAAATTTCTTCCAGGGTTACCATGGTCGAGTGGGAAAGCCTATGAGAAGTCACTCTTAACCCTGTCAAGATCATGCCCTTTAAAGTTTTATAGTAATGGGGTGAGTTTGTGGGCCCAGACCTTAAAGAAAAGTAATACAGGGCCTTTACTGAATAAAATCATGCCCAGTAATGTGTTACTGTTATGGGGTTAGTCTGTGAGACTGGATGTCTGGATTTAGATTTTGAACGTTTAAAAATTTCTTCCAGGGTAACCATGGTCGAGTGGGAAAGCCTCACGAGAAGTCAGACTTAAGTCGGCCAAGATCATGCCCATAATAATGTTGTAGTATTGGGGTGAGTTTGTGGGTCCAGGCCTTTACTGAAGAAAATTATGCCCACTATTGTGTTACTGTTATGGGATTAGTCTGTGAGCCTGGATGACTGGACGTAGGTTTTGAATGCTCAAAAATTTGTTCCAGGGTTACCATGGTCGAGTGGTTAAGCGTCCGAGAAGTCGCACTTAAACTGGCCATTATCGACTGGATGAAGCTCCTGGATGTCTGGATGTAGGTTTTGAACGCTCAAACATTTGTTACAGGGTTACCATGGTCGAGTGGATTAGCGTCCGAGAAGTCGCACTTAAACCGGACAATATCGCCTGGATGTCTGGACTTAGGTTTTGAACGCTTAAAAATTTCTTCCAGGGTTACCATGGTCGAGTGGGAAAGCCTACGAGAAGTCACTCTAATCCTTGTCAAGCTCATGCCCATAAAAGTTTAATAGTAGTGGGTTGAATCTGTGGGCCCAGGCCTTTACTGAATAAATTCATGCCCAGTAATGTGTTGCTGTTATGGGGTTAGTCTGTGAGCCTGTATGTCTGGACGTAGGTTTTGAATGCTTGAATATTTCTTCCAGGGTTGCCATTGTTGAGTGGGAAAGACTACGAGAAGTCACACTTAAACCGGCCAAAATCATGCCCATAATAGTGTTATAGTAATGGGGTGAGTCTGTGGGCTCAGGCCTTTACTGAATAAAATAAACCCGACAAAGATCATGCCCTTGAAAGTGTTATAGTACTGGGGTGAGTTTGTGGGCCCAGGCCTTGAAGAAAACTGTAATACAGGGCCTTTAGTGAATAAAATCATGCCCAGTAATGTCTTGCTGTTATGGGGTTAGTCTAGAGCCTGGATATCTGGACGTAGGTTTTGAATGCTCAAATATTTGTTCCAGGGTTACCATGGTCGAGTGGATTAGCATCCAAAGAGTTGCACTTAAGTCGGCCAAGATCATGCCCATAATAATGTTGTAGTATTGGGGTGAGTTTGTGGGTCCAGGCCTTTACTGAATAAAATCATGCCCAGTAATGTGTTACTGTTATGGGATTAGTCTGTGAGCCTGGATGTCTGGACGTAGGTTTTGAATGCTCAAAAATTTGTTCCAGGGTTTCCATGGTTGAGTGGATTAGCATCCGAGAAGTCGCACTTAAACCGGCCAATATCGCCTGGATGAAGCCCCTGGATGTCTGGACTTAGGTTTTGAATGCTTAAAAATTTCTTCCAGGGTTACCATGGTCGAGTGGGAAAGCCTATGAGAAGTCACTCTTAACCCTGTCAAAATCATGCCCTTTAAAGTTTTATAGTAATGGGGTGAGTTTGTGGGCCCAGACCTTAAAGAAAACTGTAATACAGGGCCTTTACTGAATAAAATCATGCCCAGTAATGTGTTACTGTTATGGGATTAGTCTGTGAGCCTGGATGTCTGGACGTAGGTTTTGAATGCTCAAAAATTTGTTCCAGGGTTAATATGGTTGAGTGGGAAAGCCTACGAGAAGTCACACTTAACCCGCCAAGATCATGCCCCTATTAGTGTTATAGTAATGGAGTGAGTTTGTGGGCCCAAGCCTTAAAGAAAACTGTAATACAGGGCCTTTACTGAATAAAATCATGCCCAGTAATGTGTTACTGTTATGGGGTTAGTCTGTGAGCCTGTATGTCTGGACGTAGGTTTTGAATGCTTGAATATTTCTTCCAGGGTTGCCATTGTTGAGTGGGAAAGACTACGAGAAGTCACACTTAAACCGGCCAAGATCATGCCCATAATAGTGTTATAGTAATGGGGTGAGTCTGTGGGCTCAGGCCTTTACTGAATAAAATAAACCCGACAAAGATCATGCCCTTGAAAGTGTTATAGTACTGGGGTGAGTTTGTGGGCCCAGGCCTTGAAGAAAACTGTAATACAGGGCCTTTAGTGAATAAAATCATGCCCAGTAATGTCTTGCTGTTATGGGGTTAGTCTTAAGCCTGGATATCTGGACGTAGGTTTTGAATGCTCAAATATTTGTTCCAGGGTTACCATGGTTGAGTGGATTAGCATCCGAGAAGTCGCACTTAAACCGGCCAATATAGCCTGGATGAAGCCCCTGGATGTCTGGACTTAGGTTTTGAATGCTTAAAAATTTCTTCCAAGGTTACCATGGTCGAGTGGGAAAGCCTATGAGAAGTCACTCTTAACCCTGTCAAGATCATGCCCTTTAAAGTTTTATAGTAATGGGGTGAGTTTGTGGGCCCAGACCTTAAAGAAAACTGTAATACAGGGCCTTTACTGAATAAAATCATGCCCAGTAATGTGTTACTGTTATGGGGTTAGTCTGTGAGCCTGGATGTCTGGATTTAGATTTTGAACGTTTAAAAATTTCTTCCAGGGTAACCATGGTCGAGTGGGAAAGCCTACGAGAAGTCAGACTTAAGTCGGCCAAGATCATGCCCATACTAATGTAGTAGTATTGGGGTGAGTTTGTGGGTCCAGGCCTTTACTGAATAAAACCATGCCCAGTAATGTGTTACTGTTATGGGATTAGTCTGTGAGCCTGGATGTCTGGACGTAGGTTTTGAATGCTCAAAAATTTGTTCCAGGGTTACCATGGTTGAGTGGATTAGCATCCGAGAAGTCGCACTTAAACCGGCCAATATCGCCTGGATGAAGCTCCTGGATGTCTGGACTTAGGTTTTGAATGCTTAAAAATTTCTTCCAGGGTTACCATGGTCGAGTGGGAAAGCCTATGAGAAGTCACTCTTAACCCTGTCAAGATCATGCCCTTTAAAGTTTTATAGTAATGGGGTGAGTTTGTGGGCCCAGACCTTAAAGAAAAGTAATACAGGGCCTTTACTGAATAAAATCATGCCCAGTAATGTGTTACTGTTATGGGGTTAGTCTGTGAGACTGGATGTCTGGATTTAGATTTTGAACGTTTAAAAATTTCTTCCAGGGTAACCATGGTCGAGTGGGAAAGCCTACGAGAAGTCAGACTTAAGTCGGCCAAGATCATGCCCATAATAATGTTGTAGTATTGGGGTGAGTTTGTGGGTCCAGGCCTTTACTGAAGAAAATTATGCCCACTATTGTGTTACTGTTATGGGATTAGTCTGTGAGCCTGGATGACTGGACGTAGGTTTTGAATGCTCAAAAATTTGTTCCAGGGTTACCATGGTCGAGTGGTTAAGCGTCCGAGAAGTCGCACTTAAACTGGCCATTATCGACTGGATGAAGCTCCTGGATGTCTGGATGTAGGTTTTGAACGCTCAAACATTTGTTACAGGGTTACCATGGTCGAGTGGATTAGCGTCCGAGAAGTCGCACTTAAACCGGACAATATCGCCTGGATGTCTGGACTTAGGTTTTGAACGCTTAAAAATTTCTTCCAGGGTTACCATGGTCGAGTGGGAAAGCCTACGAGAAGTCACTCTTATCCCTGTCAAGCTCATGCCCATAAAAGTTTAATAGTAGTGGGTTGAATCTGTGGGCCCAGGCCTTTACTGAATAAATTCATGCCCAGTAATGTGTTGCTGTTATGGGGTTAGTCTGTGAGCCTGTATGTCTGGACGTAGGTTTTGAATGCTTGAATATTTCTTCCAGGGTTGCCATTGTTGAGTGGGAAAGACTACGAGAAGTCACACTTAAACCGGCCAAAATCATGCCCATAATAGTGTTATAGTAATGGGGTGAGTCTGTGGGCTCAGGCCTTTACTGAATAAAATAAACCCGACAAAGATCATGCCCTTGAAAGTGTTATAGTACTGGGGTGAGTTTGTGGGCCCAGGCCTTGAAGAAAACTGTAATACAGGGCCTTTAGTGAATAAAATCATGCCCAGTAATGTCTTGCTGTTATGGGGTTAGTCTAGAGCCTGGATATCTGGACGTAGGTTTTGAATGCTCAAATATTTGTTCCAGGGTTACCATGGTCGAGTGGATTAGCATCCAAAGAGTTGCACTTAAGTCGCCAAGATCATGCCCATAATAATGTTGTAGTATTGGGGTGAGTTTGTGGGTCCAGGCCTTTACTGAATAAAATCATGCCCAGTAATGTGTTACTGTTATGGGATTAGTCTGTGAGCCTGGATGTCTGGACGTAGGTTTTGAATGCTCAAAAATTTGTTCCAGGGTTTCCATGGTTGAGTGGATTAGCATCCGAGAAGTCGCACTTAAACCGGCCAATATCGCCTGGATGAAGCCCCTGGATGTCTGGACTTAGGTTTTGAATGCTTAAAAATTTCTTCCAGGGTTACCATGGTCGAGTGGGAAAGCCTACGAGAAGTCACACTTAACCCGGCCAAGATCATGCCCCTATTAGTGTTATAGTAATGGAGTGAGTTTGTGGGCCCAAGCCTTAAAGAAAACTGTAATACAGGGCCTTTACTGAATAAAATCATGCCCAGTAATGTGTTACTGTTATGGGGTTAGTCTGTGAGCCTGTATGTCTGGACGTAGGTTTTGAATGCTTGAATATTTCTTCCAGGGTTGCCATTGTTGAGTGGGAAAGACTACGAGAAGTCACACTTAAACCGGCCAAGATCATGCCCATAATAGTGTTATAGTAATGGGGTGAGTCTGTGGGCTCAGGCCTTTACTGAATAAAATAAACCCGACAAAGATCATGCCCTTGAAAGTGTTATAGTACTGGGGTGAGTTTGTGGGCCCAGGCCTTGAAGAAAACTGTAATACAGGGCCTTTAGTGAATAAAATCATGCCCAGTAATGTCTTGCTGTTATGGGGTTAGTCTTAAGCCTGGATATCTGGGCGTAGGTTTTGAATGCTCAAATATTTGTTCCAGGGTTACCATGGTTGAGTGGATTAGCATCCGAGAAGTCGCACTTAAACCGGCCAATATAGCCTGGATGAAGCCCCTGGATGTCTGGACTTAGGTTTTGAATGCTTAAAAATTTCTTCCAAGGTTACCATGGTCGAGTGGGAAAGCCTATGAGAAGTCACTCTTAACCCTGTCAAGATCATGCCCTTTAAAGTTTTATAGTAATGGGTGAGTTTGTGGGCCCAGACCTTAAAGAAAACTGTAATACAGGGCCTTTACTGAATAAAATCATGCCCAGTAATGTGTTACTGTTATGGGGTTAGTCTGTGAGCCTGGATGTCTGGATTTAGATTTTGAACGTTTAAAAATTTCTTCCAGGGTAACCATGGTCGAGTGGGAAAGCCTACGAGAAGTCAGACTTAAGTCGGCCAAGATCATGCCCATACTAATGTAGTAGTATTGGGGTGAGTTTGTGGGTCCAGGCCTTTACTGAATAAAACCATGCCCAGTAATGTGTTACTGTTATGGGATTAGTCTGTGAGCCTGGATGTCTGGACGTAGGTTTTGAATGCTCAAAAATTTGTTCCAGGGTTACCATGGTTGAGTGGATTAGCATCCGAGAAGTCGCACTTAAACCGGCCAATATCGCCTGGATGAAGCTCCTGGATGTCTGGACTTAGGTTTTGAATGCTTAAAAATTTCTTCCAGGGTTACCATGGTCGAGTGGGAAAGCCTATGAGAAGTCACTCTTAACCCTGTCAAGATCATGCCCTTTAAAGTTTTATAGTAATGGGGTGAGTTTGTGGGCCCAGACCTTAAAGAAAAGTAATACAGGGCCTTTACTGAATAAAATCATGCCCAGTAATGTGTTACTGTTATGGGGTTAGTCTGTGAGACTGGATGTCTGGATTTAGATTTTGAACGTTTAAAAATTTCTTCCAGGGTAACCATGGTCGAGTGGGAAAGCCTACGAGAAGTCAGACTTAAGTCGGCCAAGATCATGCCCATAATAATGTTGTAGTATTGGGGTGAGTTTGTGGGTCCAGGCCTTTACTGAAGAAAATTATGCCCACTATTGTGTTACTGTTATGGGATTAGTCTGTGAGCCTGGATGACTGGACGTAGGTTTTGAATGCTCAAAAATTTGTTCCAGGGTTACCATGGTCGAGTGGTTAAGCGTCCGAGAAGTCGCACTTAAACTGGCCATTATCGACTGGATGAAGCTCCTGGATGTCTGGATGTAGGTTTTGAACGCTCAAACATTTGTTACAGGGTTACCATGGTCGAGTGGATTAGCGTCCGAGAAGTCGCACTTAAACCGGACAATATCGCCTGGATGTCTGGACTTAGGTTTTGAACGCTTAAAAATTTCTTCCAGGGTTACCATGGTCGAGTGGGAAAGCCTACGAGAAGTCACTCTTATCCCTGTCAAGCTCATGCCCATAAAAGTTTAATAGTAGTGGGTTGAATCTGTGGGCCCAGGCCTTTACTGAATAAATTCATGCCCAGTAATGTGTTGCTGTTATGGGGTTAGTCTGTGAGCCTGTATGTCTGGACGTAGGTTTTGAATGCTTGAATATTTCTTCCAGGGTTGCCATTGTTGAGTGGGAAAGACTACGAGAAGTCACACTTAAACCGCCAAAATCATGCCCATAATAGTGTTATAGTAATGGGGTGAGTCTGTGGGCTCAGGCCTTTACTGAATAAAATAAACCCGACAAAGATCATGCCCTTGAAAGTGTTATAGTACTGGGGTGAGTTTGTGGGCCCAGGCCTTGAAGAAAACTGTAATACAGGGCCTTTAGTGAATAAAATCATGCCCAGTAATGTCTTGCTGTTATGGGGTTAGTCTAGAGCCTGGATATCTGGACGTAGGTTTTGAATGCTCAAATATTTGTTCCAGGGTTACCATGGTCGAGTGGATTAGCATCCAAAGAGTTGCACTTAAGTCGGCCAAGATCATGCCCATAATAATGTTGTAGTATTGGGGTGAGTTTGTGGGTCCAGGCCTTTACTGAATAAAATCATGCCCAGTAATGTGTTACTGTTATGGGATTAGTCTGTGAGCCTGGATGTCTGGACGTAGGTTTTGAATGCTCAAAAATTTGTTCCAGGGTTTCCATGGTTGAGTGGATTATCATCCGAGAAGTCGCACTTAAACCGCCAATATCGCCTGGATGAAGCCCCTGGATGTCTGGACTTAGGTTTTGAATGCTTAAAAATTTCTTCCAGGGTTACCATGGTCGAGTGGGAAAGCCTATGAGAAGTCACTCTTAACCCTGTCAAAATCATGCCCTTTTAAGTTTTATAGTAATGGGGTGAGTTTGTGGGCCCAGACCTTAAAGAAAACTGTAATACAGGGCCTTTACTGAATAAAATCATGCCCAGTAATGTGTTACTGTTATGGGATTAGTCTGTGAGCCTGGATGTCTGGACGTAGGTTTTGAATGCTCAAAAATTTGTTCCAGGGTTAATATGGTCGAGTGGGAAAGCCTACGAGAAGTCACACTTAACCCGCCAAGATCATGCCCCTATTAGTGTTATAGTAATGGAGTGAGTTTGTGGGCCCAAGCCTTAAAGAAAACTGTAATACAGGGCCTTTACTGAATAAAATCATGCCCAGTAATGTGTTACTGTTGTGGGGTTAGTCTGTGAGCCTGTATGTCTGGACGTAGGTTTTGAATGCTTGAATATTTCTTCCAGGGTTGCCATTGTTGAGTGGGAAAGACTACGAGAAGTCACACTTAAACCGGCCAAGATCATGCCCATAATAGTGTTATAGTAATGGGGTGAGTCTGTGGGCTCAGGCCTTTACTGAATAAAATAAACCCGACAAAGATCATGCCCTTGAAAGTGTTATAGTACTGGGGTGAGTTTGTGGGCCCAGGCCTTGAAGAAAACTGTAATACAGGGCCTTTAGTGAATAAAATCATGCCCAGTAATGTCTTGCTGTTATGGGGTTAGTCTTAAGCCTGGATATCTGGACGTAGGTTTTGAATGCTCAAATATTTGTTCCAGGGTTACCATGGTTGAGTGGATTAGCATCCGAGAAGTCGCACCTAAACCGCCAATATAGCCTGGATGAAGCCCCTGGATGTCTGGACTTAGGTTTTGAATGCTAAAAAATTTCTTCTAGGGTTACCATGGTCGAGTGGGAAAGCCTATGAGAAGTCACTCTTAACCCTGTCAAGATCATGCCCTTTAAAGTTTTATAGTAATGGGGTGAGTTTGTGGGCCCAGACCTTAAAGAAAACTGTAATACAGGGCCTTTACTGAATAAAATCATGCCCAGTAATGTGTTACTGTTATGGGGTTAGTCTGTGAGCCTGGATGTCTGGATTTAGATTTTGAACGTTTAAAAATTTCTTCCAGGGTAACCATGGTCGAGTGGGAAAGCCTACGAGAAGTCAGACTTAAGTCGGCCAAGATCATGCCCATACTAATGTAGTAGTATTGGGGTGAGTTTGTGGGTCCAGGCCTTTACTGAATAAAACCATGCCCAGTAATGTGTTACTGTTATGGGATTAGTCTGTGAGCCTGGATGTCTGGACGTAGGTTTTGAATGCTCAAAAATTTGTTCCAGGGTTACCATGGTCGAGTGGTTAAGCGTCCGAGAAGTTGCACTTAAACCGGCCATTATCGACGGGATGAAGCTCCTGGATGTCTGGATGTAGGTTTTGAACGCTCAAACATTTGTTACAGGGTTACCATGGTCGAGTGGATTAGCGTCCGAGAAGTCGCACTTAAACCGGACAATATCGCCTGGATGTCTGGACTTAGGTTTTGAACGCTTAAAAATTTCTTCCAGGGTTACCATGGTCGAGTGGGAAAGCCTACGAGAAGTCACACTTAAGTCGGCCAAGATCATGCCCATAATAATGTTGTAGTATTGGGGTGAGTTTGTGGGTCCAGGCCTTTACTGTATAAAATCATGCCCAGTAATGTGTTACTGTTATGGGATTAGTCTGTGAGCCTGGATGTCTGGACGTAGGTTTTGAATGCTCAAAAATTTGTTCCAGGGTTTCCATGGTTGAGTGGATTAGCATTCGAGAAGTCGCACTTAAACCGGCCAATATCGCCTTGATGAAGCCCCTGGATGTCTGGACTTAGGTTTTGAATGCTTAAAAATTTCTTCCAGGGTTACCATGGTCGAGTGGGAAAGCCTATGAGAAGTCACTCTTAACCCTGTCAAAATCATGCCCTTTAAAGTTTTATAGTAATGGGGTGAGTTTGTGGGCCCAGACCTTAAAGAAAACTGTAATACAGGGCCTTTACTGAATAAAATCATGCCCAGTAATGTGTTACTGTTATGGGATTAGTCTGTGAGCCTGAATGTCTGGACGTAGGTTTTGAATGCTCAAAAATTTGTTCCAGGGTTAATATGGTCGAGTGGGAAAGCCTACGAGAAGTCACACTTAACCCGGCCAAGATCATGCCCCTATTAGTGTTATAGTAATGGAGTGAGTTTGTGGGCCCAAGCCTTAAAGAAAACTGTAATACAGGGCCTTTACTGAATAAAATCATGCCCAGTAATGTGTTACTGTTATGGGGTTAGTCTGTGAGCCTGTATCTCTGGACGTAGGTTTTGAATGCTTGAATATTTCTTCCAGGGTTGCCATTGTTGAGTGGGAAAGACTACGAGAAGTCACACTTAAATCGGCCAAGATCATGCCCATAATAGTGTTATAGTAATGGGGTGAGTCTGTGGGCTCAGGCCTTTACTGAATAAAATAAACCCGACAAAGATCATGCCCTTGAAAGTGTTATAGTACTGGGGTGAGTTTGTGGGCCCAGGCCTTGAAGAAAACTGTAATACAGGGCCTTTAGTGAATAAAATCATGCCCAGTAATGTCTTGCTGTTATGGGGTTAGTCTTAAGCCTGGATATCTGGACGTAGGTTTTGAATGCTCAAATATTTGTTCCAGGGTTACCATGGTTGAGTGGATTAGCATCCGAGAAGTCGCACTTAAACCGGCCAATATAGCCTGGATGAAGCCCCTGGATGTCTGGACTTAGGTTTTGAATGCTTAAAAATTTCTTCCAGGGTTACCATGGTCAAGTGGGAAAGCCTATGAGAAGTCACTCTTAACCCTGTCAAGATCATGCCCATACTAATGTAGTAGTATTGGGGTGAGTTTGTGGGTCCAGGCCTTTACTGAAAAAACCATGCCCAGTAATGTGTTACTGTTATGGGATTAGTCTGTGAGCCTGGATGTCTGGACGTAGGTTTTGAATGCTCAAAAATTTGTTCCAGGGTTACCATGGTTGAGTGGATTAGCATCCGAGAAGTCGCACTTAAACCGGCCAATATCGCCTGGATGAAGCCCCTGGATGTCTGGACTTAGGTTTTGAATGCATAAAAATTTGTTCCAGGGTTACCATGGTCGAGTGGGAAAGCCTATGAAAAGTCACTCTTAACCCTGTCAAGATCATGCCCTTTAAAGTTTTATAGTAATGGGGTGTGTTTGTGGGCCCAGACCTTAAAGAAAAGTAATACAGGGCCTTTACTGAATAAAATCATGCCCAGTAATGTGTTACTGTTATGGGGTTAGTCTGTGAGCCTGGATGTCTGGATTTAGATTTTGAACGTTTAAAAATTTCTTCCAGGGTAACCATGGTCGAGTGGGAAAGCCTACGAGAAGTCAGACTTAAGTCGGCGAAGATCATGCCCATAATAATGTTGTAGTATTGGGGTGAGTTTGTGGGTCCAGGCCTTTCCTGAAGAAAATTATGCCCACTATTGTGTTACTGTTATGGGATTAGTCTGTGAGCCTGGATGTCTGGACGTGGTTTTGAATGCTCAAAAATTTGTTCCAGGGTTACCATGGTCGAGTGGTTAAGCGTCCGAGAAGTCGCACTTAAACCGCCATTATCGACTGGATGAAGCTCCTGGATGTCTGGATGTAGGTTTTGAACGCTCAAACATTTGTTACAGGGTTACCATGGTCGAGTGGATTAGCGTCCGAGAAGTCGCACTTAAACCGGACAATATCGCCTGGATGTCTGGACTTAGGTTTTGAACGCTTAAAAATTTCTTCCAGGGTTACCATGGTCGAGTGGGAAAGCCTACGAGAAGTCACTCTTATCCTGTCAAGCTCATGCCCATAAAAGTTTAATAGTAGTGGGTTAAATCTGTGGGCCCAGGCCTTTACTGAATAAATTCATGCCCAGTAATTTGTTGCTGTTATGGGGTTTGTCTGTGAGCCTGGATGTCTGGATTTAGGTTTTGAACGCTTAAAAATTTCTTGCAGGGTTAATATTGTCGAGTGGGAAAGCCTACGAGAAGTCACACTTAACCCGGCCAAGATCATGCCCCTATTAGTGTTATAGTAATGGAGTGAGTTTGTGGGCCCAAGCCTTAAGGAAAACTGTAATACAGGGCCTTTACTGAATAAAATCATGCCCAGTAATGTGTTACTGTTATGGGGTTAGTCTGTGAGCCTGTATGTCTGGACGTAGGTTTTGAATGCTTGAATATTTCTTCCAGGGTTGCCATTGTTGAGTGGGAAAGACTACGAGAAGTCACATTTAAACCGGCCAAGATCATGCCCATAATAGTGTTATAGTAATGGGGTGAGTCTGTGGGCTCAGGCCTTTACTGAATAAAATAAACCCGACAAAGATCATGCCCTTGAAAGTGTTATAGTACTGGGGTGAGTTTGTGGGCCCAGGCCTTGAAGAAGAAAACTGTAATACAGGGCCTTTAGTGAATAAAATAATGCCCAGTAATGTCTTGCAGTTATGGGGTTAGTCTAGAGCCTGGATATCTGGACGTAGGTTTTGAATGCTCAAATATTTGTTCCAGGGTTACCATGGTCGAGTGGATTAGCATCCAAAGAGTTGCACTTAAACCGGCCAATATCACCTGGTTGTCTGGACTTAGGTTTTGAACGCTTAAAAATTTCTTCCAAAGTTACCATGGTCGAGTGGGAAAGCCTATGTGAAGTCTCTCTTAACCCTGTCAAGATCATGCCCTTTAAAGTTTTATAGTAATGGGGTGAGTTTGTGGGCCCAGGCCTTAAAGAAAACTGTAATACAGGGCCTTTACTGAATAAAATCATGCCCAGTAATGTGTTACTGTTATGGGGTTAGTCTGTGAGCCTGGATGTCTGGATTTAGATTTTGAACGTTTAAAAATTTCTTCCAGGATAACCATGGTCGAGTGGGAAAGCCTACGAGAAGTCACACTTAAGTGGGCCAATATCATGCCCATAATAATGTTGTAGTTATGGGGTGAGTTTGTGGGTCCAGGCCTTTACTGAATAAAATCATGCCCAGTAATGTGTTACTGTTATGGGATTAGTCTGTGAGCCTGGATGTCTGGACGTAGGTTTTGAATGCTCAAAAATTTGTTCCAGGGTTACCATCGTCGAGTGGATAAGCGTCCGAGAAGTCGCACTTAAACCGGCCATTATTGACTGGATGAAGCTCCTGGATGTCTGGATGTAGGTTTTGAGCGCTCAAACATTTGTTACAGGGTTACCATGGTTGAGTGGATTAGCGTCCGAGAAGTCGCACTTAAACCGGACAATATCGCCTGGATGTCTGGACTTAGGTTTTGAACGCTTAAAAATTTCTTCCAGGGTTACCATGGTCGAGTGGGAAAGCCTACGAGAAGTCACTCTTAACCCTGTCAAGCTCATGCCAATAAAAGTTTAATAGTAATGGGTTGAATCTGTGGGCCCAGGCCTTTACTGAATAAATTCATGCCCAGTAATGTGTTGCTGTTATGGGGTTTGTCTGTGAGCCTGGATGTCTGGATTTAGGTTTTGAACGCTTAAAAATTTCTTCCAGGGTTAATATGGTCGGGTGGGAAAGCCTACGAGAAGTCACACTTAACCCGGCCAAGATCATGCCCCTATTAGTGTTATAGTAATGGAGTGAGTTTGTGGGACCAAGCCTTAAGGAAAACTGTAATACAGGGCCTTTACTGAATAAAATCATGCCCAGTAATGTCTTGCTGTTATGGGGTTAGTCTAGAGACTGGATATCTGGACGTAGGTTTTGAATGCTCAAATATTTGTTCCAGGGTTACCATGGTCGAGTGGATTAGCATCCAAAGAGTTGCACTTAAACCGGCCAATATCGCATGGATGAAGCGCCTGGATGAAGCCTCTGGATGTCTGGACTTAGGTTTTGAACGCTTAAAAATTTCTTCCAGGGTTACCATGGTCGAGTGGGAAAGCCTATGAGAAGTCACTCTTAACCCTGTCAAGATCATGCCCTTTAAAGTTTTATAGTAATGGGTGAGTTTGTGGGCCCAGGCCTTAAAGAAAACTGTAATACAGGGCCTTTACTGAATAAAATCATGCCCAGTAATGTTTTACTGTTATGGGGTTAGTCTGTGAGCCTGGATGTCTGGATTTAGATTTTGAACGTTTAAAAATTTCTTCCAGGGTAACCATGGTCGAGTGGTAAAGCATACGAGAAGTCACACTTAAGTCGGCCAAGATCATGCCCATAATAATGTTGTAGTATTGGGGTGAGTTTGTGGTCCAGGCCTTTACTGAATAAAATCATGCCCAGTAATGTGTTACTGTTATGGGATTAGTCTGTGAGCCTGGATGTCTGGACGTAGGTTTTGAATGCTCAAAAATTTGTTCCAGGGTTACCATGGTCGAGTGGATAAGCGTCGAGTCGCGCACTTAAACCGCCAATATCGACTGGATGAAGGTTTTGAACGCTCAAACATTTGTTACAGGGTTACCATGGTCGAGTGGATTATCGTCCGATTAGTCGCACTTTAACCGGACAATATCACCTGGATGTCTGGACTTAGGTTTTGAACGCTTAAAAATTTCTTCCAGGGTTACCATGGTCGAGTGGGAAAGCCTACGAGAAGTCACTCTTAACCCTGTCAAGATCATGCCCATAAAAGTTTAATAGTAATGGGTTGAATCTGTGGGCCCAGGCCTTTACTGAATAAAATCATGCCCAGTAATGTGTTGCTGTTATGGGGTTTGTCTGTGAGCCTGGATGTCTGGATTTAGGTTTTGAACGCTAAAAAATTTCTTCCAGGGTTAATATGGTCGAGTGGGAAAGCCTACGAGAAGTCACACTTAACCCTGTCAAGATCATGCCCTTTAAAGTTTTATAGTAATGGGGTGAGTTTGTGGGCCCAGGCCTTGAAGAAAACTGTAATACAGGGCCTTTAGTGAATAAAATCATGCCCAGTAATGTCTTGCTGTTATGGGGTTAGTCTAGAGCCTGGATATCTGGACGTAGGTTTTGAATGCTCAAATATTTGTTCCAGGGTTACCATGGTCGAGTGGATTAGCATCCAAAGAGTTGCACTTAAACCGGCCAATATTGCCTGGATGAAGCGTCTGGATGAAGCCTCTGGATTTCTGGACTTAGGTTTTGAACGCTTAAAAATTTCTTCCAGGGTTACCATGGTTGAGTGGGAAAGCCTACGAGAAGTCACACTTAACTCGACCAAGATCACGCCCTTTATAGTGTCATAGTAATCAGGTGAGTCTGTGGGCTCAGGCCTTTACTGAATAAAATAAACCCGACGAAGATCATGCCCTTGAAAGTGTTATAGTACTGGGGTGAGTTTGTGGGCCCAGGCCTTGAAGAAAACTGTAATACAGGGCCTTTAGTGAATAAAATCATGCCCAGTAATGTGTTACTGTTATGGGATTAGTCTGTGAGCCTGGATGTCTGGACGTAGGTTTTGAATGCTCAAAAATTTGTTCCAGGGTTACCATGGTTGAGTGGATTAGCATCCGAGAAGTCGCACTTAAACCGGCCAATATCGCCTGGATGAAGCGCCTGCATGAAGCCCCTGGTTGTCTGGACTTAGGTTTTGAATGCTTAAAAATTTCTTCCAGGGTTACCATGGTCGAGTGGGAAAGCCTATGAGAAGTCACTCTTAACCCTGTCAAGATCATGCCCTTTAAAGTTTTATAGTAATGGGGTGAGTTTGTGGGCCCAGACCTTAAAGAAAACTGTAATACAGGGCCTTTACTGAATAAAATCATGCCCAGTAATGTGTTACTGTTATGGGATTAGTCTGTGAGCCTGGATGTCTGGACTTAGGTTTTGAATGCTCAAAAATTTGTTCCAGGGTTAATATGGTTGAGTGGGAAAGCCTACGAGAAGTCACACTTAACCCGGCCAAGATCATGCCCCTATTAGTGTTATAGTAATGGAGTGAGTCTGTGGGTCCAGGCCTTAAAGAAAACTGTAATACAGGGCCTTTAGTGAATAAAATAATGCCCAGTATGGTGTTGCTGTTATGGGGTTAGTCTGTAAGCCTGGATGTCTGGAAATAGATTTCGAACTCTTCCAGGGTTAATATGGTCGAAAGGGAAAGCCTACAAAAAGTCACACTTAACCCGGCCAAGATCATGCCCCTAATAGTGTGATAGTAATGGAGTGAGTCTTAGGGCCCAGGCCTTTACTGAATAAAGTCATGCCCAGTAATGTGTTGCTGTTATGGGGTTAGTCTTTGAGTCTGGATGTCTGGAAATAAATTTTGAACGCTTAAAAATTTGTTCCAGGGTTACCATGGTCGCGTGGGAAAGCCTACGAGAAGTCACGCTTAACCCGGCCAAGATCATGCCCATGAAAGTGTTATAGTAATGGGGTGAGTTTGTGGGCCCAGGCCTTTACTGAACAAAATCACGCCCAGTAATGTGTTACTGTTTTGGGGTTAGTCTGTGAGCCTGGATGTCTGGAAGTAGGTTTTGAACGCTCAAATGTTTGTTCCAGGGTTACCATGGTCGAGTGGGAAAGACTACGAGAAGTCACACTTAACCCGGCCAAGATCATGTTATAGTAATGGGGTGGGTTGTGGGCCCAGGCCTTAATGAAAACTGTAATACAGGGCCTTTACTGAATAAAATCATGCCCAGTAATGTGTTACTGTTATGGGGTTATTCTGTGAGCCTGGACGTAGGTTTTGAACGCTTAAAAATTTCTTCCAGGGTTACCATGGTCGAGTGGGAAAGCCTACGAGAAGTCACACTTAACCTGGCCAAGATCATGCCAATTATAGTGTTATAGTAATGGGGGTGAGTCTGTGGGCCAAGGCCTTTACTGAATAAAATCATGCCCAGTAATGTGTTACTGTTATGGGGTTAGTCTGTGAGCCTTGATATCTGGACGTAGGTTTTGAACACTCAAAAATTTCTTCCAGGGTTACCATGGTAGAGTCGGAAAGCCTACGAGAAGTCACACTTAACCCAGCCAAGATCAAGCCCATAATAGTGTTATAGAAATAGGGGGAGTCTTTGGGCCCAGGCCTTTACTGAATAAAATCATGCCCAGTAATGTGTTACTGTTATGGGGTTAGTCTGTGAGCCTGGATGTCTGGACGTAGGTTTTGAACGCTCAAATATTTGTTCCAGCGTTACCATGGTCGAGTGGAAAAGCGTCCGAGAAGTCGCACTTAAACTGGCCAATATCGCCTGGATGAAGCGCCGGAATGTCTGGACTTAGGTTTTGAACGCTTAAAAATTTCTTCCAGGGTTACCATGGTCGAGTGGGAAAGCCTACGAGAAGTCACACTTAACCCAGCCAAGATAATTGCCCATAAGAATGTTATAGTAATGGGGTTAGTCTGTGGGTCCAGGCCTTAAAGAAAGCTGTAATACAGGGCCTTTAGTGAATAAAATCATGCCCAGTAACGTGTTACTGTTTTGGGGTTAGTCTGTGAGCCTGGATGTCTGGATTTAGGTTTTGTACGCTTAAAAATTAATTCCAGGGTTACCATGGTCGAGTGGAAAAGCCTACGAGAAGTCACACTTAACCCGGCCAAGATAAATGCCCATAAAAATGTTGTAGTAGTGGGGTGATTTTGTGGGTCCAGGCCTTTACTGAATAAAATCATGCCCAGTAATGTGTTACTGTTATGGGGTTAGTCTGTGAGCCTGGATGTCTGGATTTAGATTTTGAACGCTTCAATATTTCTTCCAGGGTTACCATGGTCGAGTGGGAAAGCCTACAAGAAGTCACTCTTAACCCTGTCAAGATCATGCCCATAAAAGTTTTATAGTAATGGGTTGAAGCTGTGGGCCCAGGCCTTTACTGAATAAAATCATGCCCAGTAATGTGTTTGCTGTTATGGGATTAGTCTGTGAGCCTGGATGTCTGGATTTACGTTTTGAATGCTTCAATATTTCTTCCAGGGTTACCATGGTCGAGTGGGAAAACCTACGAGAAGTCACACTTAACCCGACAAAGATCATGCCCTTGAAAGTCTTATAGTAATGGATTGAGTCTGTGGGCCCAGGCCTTTACTGAATAAAATCATGCCCAGTAATTTGTTGCTGTTATGGGGTTAGTCTGTGAGTCTGGATTTAGGTTTTGAATGCTTCAATATTTCTTCCAGGGTTACCATGGTCAAGTGGGAACACCTACGAGGTCACACTTAACCCGGCCAAGCTCATGCCCATAATAGTGTTATAGTAATGGTTTGAATCTGTGGGCCCAGGCCTTTACTGAAAAAAACCATGCCCAGTAATGTGTTACTGTTATGGGGTTAGTCTGTGAGCTTGGATGTCTGGATTTAGGTTTTGAACGTTTAAAAATTTCTTCCAGGGTAACCATGGTCGAGTGGGAAAGCCTACGAGAAGTCACACTTAAGTCGGCCAAGATCACGCCCATAATAGTGTTGTAGTATTGGGGTGAGTTTGTGGGTCCAGGCCTTTACTGAATAAAATCATGCCCAGTAATGTGTTACTGTTATGGGGTTAGTCTGTGAGCCTGGATGTCTGGATTTAGATTTTGAACGCTTCAATATTTCTTCCAGGGTTACCATGGTCGAGTGGGAAAGCCTACAAGAAGTCACTCTTAACCCTGTCAAGATCATGCCCATAAAAGTTTTATAGTAATGGGTTGAAGCTGTGGGCCCAGGCCTTTACTGAATAAAATCATGCCCAGTAATGTGTTTGCTGTTATGGGATTAGTCTGTGAGCCTGGATGTCTGGATTTAGGTTTTGAATGCTTCAATATTTCTTCCAGGGTTACCATGGTCGAGTGGGAAAACCTACGAGAAGTCACACTTAACCAGACAAAGATCATGCCCTTGAAAGTCTTATAGTAATGGATTGAGTCTGTGGGCCCAGGCCTTTACTGAATAAAATCATGCCCAGTAATTTGTTGCTGTTATGGGGTTAGTCTGTGAGCCTGGATGTCTGGATTTAGGTTTTGAATGCTTCAATATTTCTTCCAGGGTTACCATGGTCAAGTGGGAAACACCTACGAGGTCACACTTAACCGGCCAAGCTCATGCCCATAATAGTGTTATAGTAATGGTTTGAATCTGTGGGCCCAGGCCTTTACTGAAATAAACCATGCCCAGTAATGTGTTACTGTTATGGGGTTAGTCTGTGAGCTTGGATGTCTGGATTTAGGTTTTGAACGTTTAAAAATTTCTTCCAGGGTAACCATGGTCGAGTGGGAAAGCCTACGAGAAGTCACACTTAAGTCGGCCAAGATCACGCCCATAATAGTGTTCTAGTATTGGGGTGAGTTTGTGGGCCCAGGCCTTAACTGAATAAAATCATGCTCAGTAATGTGTTACTGTTATGGGATTAGTCTGTGAGCCTGGATGTCTGGACGTAGGTTTTGAATGCTCAAAAATTTGTTCCAGGGTTACCATGGTCGAGTGGATAAGCGTCCGAGAAGTCGCACTTAAACTGGCCAGTATCGCCTGGATGAAGCGCCTGGAGGTTTGGGGATAGGTTTTGAATGCTTAAAAATTTCATCCAGGGTGGCGGAGTTCGAGTGAAAAAGTCGATCGAGAAGTCGCTCCTAACTCGCCAATATCGGCTGGATGAAGCGCCTGGATGTTTAGGGTTACTTTTTGAATGCTTAAAAATTTGTTCCAGGGTTATCATGGTCGGTTGGGAAAGCCTCCGAGAAGTTGCACTTAACCCGGCCAAGATCATGCCCATAAAAGTGTTGTAGTTATGGGGTGAGTGTGTGGGCCCAGGTCTTAAAGAAAACTGTAATCCAGTGCCTTTACTGAATAAAATCATGCCCAGTAATATATTACTGTTATGGGGTTAGTCTGAGAGCCTGGATGTCTGGACTTGAAACCTTTAAAAAAGTTCTTCCAGGGTTACCATGGTCGAGTGGAAAAGCGTCCGAGAAGTCAAACTTAATCCGGCCAAGTTTGGCTGAAAGAAGCACCTATATTTTTGGGCTTAGGTTTTGAACACTTAAAAATTTCACCCAGAGTGGTGTTTTAGTAATGGGCTGAGTATGTGGGTCCAGGTCTTAAAGAAACTGTAGTACAGGGCCTTATGAATAAAATCATTCCCAGTAATGTCTTGCTGTTATGGGGTTAGTCTTGGAGCCTGGATATCTGGACGTAGGTTTTGAAATGCTCAAATATTTGTTCCAGGGTTACCATGGTCGAAAGTGCATTAGCATTCGAGAAGTCGCAGTTAAACCAGCCAATATCGCCTGGATGAAGCCCCCTGGATGTCTGGACTTAGGTTTTGAACGCTTAAAAATTTCTTCCAGGGTTACCATGGTCGAGTGGGAAAGCCTATGAGAAGTCACTCTTAACCCTGTCAAGATCATGCCCTTTAAAGATTTATAGTAATGGGGTGAGTTTGTGGGCCCAGGCCTTAAAGAAAACTGTAATACAGGGCCTTTACTGAATAAAATCATGCCCAGTAACGTGTTACTGTTATGGGGTTAGTCTGTGAGCCTGGATGTCTGGATTTAGATTTTGAACGCTTAAAAATTTCTTCCAGGGTAACCATGGTCGCAGTGGGAAAGCCTCACGAGAAGTCACACTTAAGTCGGCAAAGATCATGCCCATAATAATGTTGTAGTATTGGGGTGAGTTTGTGGGTCCAGGCCTTTACTGAATAAAATCATGCCCAGTATTGAACTGCTCTTATGGGGTTAGTCTCTTAGCCTGGATATCTGGACTTAGTTTTTGAAATGTTAAAAATTTCTTCCAGGGTTACCATGGTCGAGTGGGAAAGCTCTATGAGAAGTAACACTCAACACTGCCAAGATCATGCCCATAATAGTGTTTTAGTAATGGGGCTGAGTATGTGGGTCCAGGTCTTAAAGAAAACTGTAGTACAGGGCCTTTAGTGAATAAAATCATTCCCAGTAATGTCTTGCTGTTATGGGGTTAGTCTTGAGCCTGGATATCTGGACGTAGGTTTTGAATGCTCAAATATTTGTTCCAGGGTTACCATGGTCGAGTGCATTAGCATCGAGAAGTTTAACTTAAACCAGCCAATATCGCCTGGATGAAGCCCTGGATGTCTGGACTTAGGTTTGAACGCTTAAAAATTTCTTCCAGGGTTACCATGGTCGAGTGGGAAAGCCTATGAGAAGTCACTCTTAACCCTGTCAAGATCATGCCTTGTAAAGATTTATAGTAATGGGGTGAGTTTGTGGGCCCAGGCCTTAAAGAAAACTGTAATACAGGGCCTTTACTGAATAAAATCATGCCCAGTAACGTGTTACTGTTATGGGGTTAGTCTGTGAGCCTGGATGTCTGGATTTAGATTTTGAACGTTTAAAAATTTCTTCCAGGGTAACCATGGTCGAGTGGGAAAGCCTACGAGAAGTCAAGTACACTTAAGTCGGCAAAGATCATGCCCATAATAATGTTGTAGTATTGGGGTGAGTTTGTGGGTCCAGGCCTTACTGAATAAAAATCATGCCCAGTAATGTGTTACTGTTATGGATTAGTCTGTGAGCCTGGATGTCTGGACGTAGGTTTTGAATGCTCAAAAATTTGTTCCAGGGTTACCATGGTCGAGTGGATAAGCGTCCGAGAAGTCGCGACTTAAACTGGCCAATATCGACTGGATGAAGCGCCTGGATGTCTGGATGTAGGTTTTGAACGCTCAAACATTTGGCTCCAGGGTTACCTTGGTCGAGTAAGAAAGCCTACGAGAAGTCACACTTAACCCGCCAAGATCATGCCCATAAAAGTGTTATTGTAATGGGGTGAGTTTGTGGCCCAGGCCTTAAAGAAAACTGTAATACAGGGCATTTAGTGAACAAAATCATGCCCAGTATTGAATTGCTCTTATGGGGGTTAGTCTTGAGCCTGGATATCTGGACTTAGTTTTGAAATGTAAAAATTTCTTCCAGGGTAACCATGAAAGTCGGAGTGGGAAAGCCTACGAGAAGTCACACTTAAGTCGGCAAAGATCATGCCCATAATAATGTTGTAGTATTGGGGTGAGTTTGTGGGTCAGGCCTTTACTGAATAAAATCATGCCCAGTATTGAATTGCTCTTATGGGGTTAGTCTTTAGCCTGGATATCTGGACTTAGTTTTTGAAATGTTAAAATTTCTTCCAGGGTTACCATGGTCGAGTGGGAAAGCCTGCGAGAAGTAACACTCAACACCGCCAAGATCATGCCCATAATAGTGTTTTAGTAATGGGCTGAGTATGTGGGTCCAGGTCTTAAAGAAAACTGTAGTACAGGGCCTTTAGTGAATAAAATCATTCCCAGTAATGTCTTGCTGTTATGGGGTTAGTCTTGAGCCTGGATATCTGGACGTAGGTTTTGAATGCTCAAATATTTGTTCCAGGGTTACCATGGTCGAGTGCATTAGCATTCGAGTCGCAGTTAAACCAGCCAATATCGCCTGGATGAAGCCCTGGATGTCTGGACTTAGGTTTTGAACGCTAAAAAATTTCTTCCAGGGTTACCATGGTCGAGTGGGAAAGCCTATGAGAAGTCACTCTTAACCCTGTCAAGATCATGCCCTTTAAAGATTTATAGTAATGGGGTGAGTTTGTGGGCCCAGGCCTTAAAGAAAACTGTAATACAGGGCCTTTACTGAATAAAATCATGCCCAGTAACGTGTTACTGTTATGGGGTTAGTCTGTGAGCCTGGATGTCTGGATTTAGATTTTGAACGCTTAAAAATTTCTTCCAGGGTAACCATGGTCGAGTGGGAAAGCCTCACGAGAAGTCACACTTAAGTCGGCAAAGATCATGCCCATAATAATGTTGTAGTATTGGGGTGAGTTTGTGGGTCCAGGCCTTTACTGAATAAAATCATGCCCAGTAATGTGTTACTGTTATGGGATTAGTCTGTGAGCCTGGATGTCTGGACGTAGGTTTTGAATGCTCAAAATTTGTTCCAGGGTTACCATGGTCGAGTGGATAAGCGTCCGAGAAGTCGTGACTTAAACTGGCCAATATCGACTGGATGAAGCGCCTGGATGTCTGGATGTAGGTTTTGAACGCTCAAAAATTTGTTCCAGTGTTACCATGGTCAGGTGGATTAGCATCCGAGAAGTCGACTTAAACCGCCAATATCGCCTGGATGAAGCGCCTGGATGAAGCCCTGGATGTCTGGACTTAGATTTTGAACGCTTAAAAATTTCTTTCAGGGTTACCATAGTCGAGTGGGAAAGCCTATGAGAAGTCACTCTTAACCCTGTCAAGATAATGCCCTTTAAAGTTTTATAGTAATGGGGTGAGTTTGTGGGCCCAGGCCTTAAAGAAGACTGTAATACAGGGCCTTTACTGAATAAAATCATGCCCAGTAATGTGTTACTGTTATGGGGTTAGTTTGTGAGCCTGTATGTCTGGATGTAGGTTTTGAATGCTTGAATATTTCTTCCAGGGTTGCCATTTGTTGAGTGGGAAAGACTACGAGAAGTCACACTTAACCCGCCAAGATCATGCCCCTATTAGTGTTATAGTAATGGAGTGAGTTTGTGGGCCCAAGCCTTAAAGAAAACTGTAATACAGGGTCTTTACTGAATAAAATCATGCCCAGTAATGTGTTACTGTTATGGGGTTAGTCTGTGAGCCTGTATGTCTGGACGTAGGTTTTGAATGCTTGAATATTTCTTCCAGGGTTGCCATTGTTGAGTGGGAAAGACTACGAGAAGTCACACTTAAACCGGCCAAGATCATGCCCATAATAGTGTTATAGTAATGGGGTGAGTCTATGGGCTCAGGCCTTTACTGAATAAAATAAACCCGACAAAGATCATGCCCTTGAAAGTGTTATACTACTGGGGTGAGTTTGTGGGCCCAGGCCTTGAAGAAAACTGTAATACAGGGCCTTTAGTGAATAAAATCATGCCCAGTAATGTCTTGCTGTTATGGGGTTAGTCTAGAGCCTGGATATCCGGACGTAGGTTTTGAATGCTCAAATATTTGTTCCAGGGTTACCATGGTCGAGTGGATTAGCATCCAAAAAGTTGCACTTAAACCGCCAATATCGTTTGGATGAAGCGCCTGGATGAAGCCCCTGGATGTCTGGATTTAGATTTTGAACGCTTAAAAATTTCTTCCAGGGTAACCATGGTCGAGTGTGAAAGCCTACGAGAAGTCACACTTAAGTCGCCAAGATCATGCCCATAATGATGTTGTAGTATTGGGGTGAGTTTGTGGGTCCAGGCCTTTACTGAATAAAATCATGCCCAGTAATGTGTTATTGTTATGGGATTAGTCTGTGAGCCTGGATGTCTGGACGTAGGTTTTGAATGCTCAAATAATTGTTCCAGGGTTACCATGGTCGAGTGGATTAGCATCCAAAAGTCACACTTAAACCGACCAATATCGCCTGGATGAAGCGCCTGGATGTCTGGATGCCAGGTTTTGAACGCTCAAACATTTGTTCCAGGGTTACCATGGTCGAGTAAGAAAGCCTACGAGAAGTCACACTTAACCCGCCAAGATCATGCCCATAAAAGTGTTATAGTAATGGGGTGAGTTTGTGGGCCCAGGCCTTAAAGAAAACTGTAATACAGGGCATTTAGTGAACAAAATCATGCCCAGTATTGAATTGCTCTTATGGGGTTAGTCTTTAGCCTGGATATCTGGACTTAGTTTTTGAAATGTTAAAAATTTCTTCCAGGGTTACCATGGTCGAGTGGGAAAGCCAACACCGCGAGAAGTAACACTCAACACCGGCCAAGATCATGCCCATAATAGTGTTTTAGTAATGGGCTGAGTATGTGGGTCCAGGTCTTAAAGAAAACTGTAGTACAGGGCCTTTAGTGAATAAAATCATTCCCAGTAATGTCTTGCTGTTATGGGGTTAGTCTTGAGCCTGGATATCTGGACGTAGGTTTTGAATGCTCAAATATTTGTTCCAGGGTTACCATGGTCGAGTGCATTAGCATTCGAGAAGTCGCAGTTAAACCAGCCAATATCGCCTGGATGAAGCCCCTGGATGTCTGGACTTGGGTTTTGAACGCTTAAAAATTTCTTCCAGGTTACCATGGTCGAGTGGGAAAGCCTATGAGAAGTCACTCTTAACCCTGTCAAGATCATGCCCTTTAAAGATTTATAGTAATGGGGTGAGTTTGTGGGCCCAGGCCTTAAAGAAAACTGTAATACAGGGCCTTTACTGAATAAAATCATGCCCAGTAACGTGTTACTGTTATGGGGTTAGTCTGTGAGCCTGGATGTCTGGATTTAGATTTTGAACGTTTAAAAATTTCTTCCAGGGTAACCATGGTCGAGTGGGAAAGCCTACGAGAAGTCACAACCTTAAGTCGGCCCCTAGATCATGCCCATAATAATGTTGTAGTATTGGGGTGAGTTTGTGGGTCCAGGCCTTTACTGAATAAAATCATGCCCAGTATTGAATTGCTCTTATGGGGTTAGTCTTTGGCCTGGATATCTGGACTTAGTTTTTGAAATGTTAAAAATTTCTTCCAGGGTTACCATGGTCGAGTGGGAAAGCCTGCGAGAAGTAACACTCAACATCGGCCAAGATCATGCCCATAATAGTGTTTTAGTAATGGGCTGAGTATGTGGGTCCAGGTCTTAAAGAAAACTGTAGTACAGGGCCCTTTAGTGAATAAAATCATTCCCAGTAATGTCTTGCTGTTATGGGGTTAGTCTTGAGCCTGGATATCTGGACGTAGGTTTTGAATGCTCAAATATTTGTTCCAGGGTTACCATGGTCGAGTGCATTAGCATTCGAGAAGTCACTTAAACCAGCCAATATCGCCTGGATGAAGCCCCCTGGATGTCTGGACTTAGGTTTTGAACGCTTAAAAATTTCTTCCAGGGTTACCATGGTCGAGTGGGAAAGCCTATGAGAAGTCACTCTTAACCCTGTCAAGATCATGCCCTTTAAAGATTTATAGTAATGGGGTGAGTTTGTGGCCCAGGCCTTAAAGAAAACTGTAATACAGGGCCTTTACTGAATAAAATCATGCCCAGTAACGTGTTACTGTTATGGGGTTAGTCTGTGAGCCTGGATGTCTGGATTTAGATTTTGAACGCTTAAAAATTTCTTCCAGGGTAACCATGGTCGAGTGGGAAAGCCTACGAGAAGTCACACTTAAGTCGGCAAAGATCATGCCCATAATAATGTTGTAGTATTGGGGTGAGTTTGTGGTCCAGGCCTTTACTGAATAAAATCATGCCCAGTAATGTGTTACTGTTATGGGATTAGTCTGTGAGCCTGGATGTCTGGACGTAGGTTTTGAATGCTCAAAAATTTGTTCCAGGGTTACCATGGTCGAGTGGATAAGCCGTCCGAGAAGTCGCACTTAAACTGGCCAATATCGACTGGATGAAGCGCCTGGATGTCTGGATGTAGGTTTTGAACGCTCAAACATTTGCTCCAGGGTTACCTTGGTCGAGTAAGAAAGCCTACGAGAAGTCACACTTAACCCGGCCAAGATCATGCCCATAAAAGTGTTATTGTAATGGGGTGAGTTTGTGGCCCAGGCCTTAAAGAAAACTGTAATACAGGGCATTTAGTGAACAAAAATCATGCCCAGTATTGAATTGCTCTTATGGGGTTAGTCTTGAGCCTGGATATCTGGACTTAGTTTTTGAAATGTAAAAATTTCTTCCAGGGTAACCATGGTCGAGTGGGAAAGCCTACGAGAAGTCACACTTAAGTCGGCAAAGATCATGCCCATAATAATGTTGTAGTATTGGGGTGAGTTTGTGGGTCCAGGCCTTTACTGAATAAAATCATGCCCAGTATTGAATTGCTCTTATGGGGTTAGTCTTTAGCCTGGATATCTGGACTTAGTTTTTGAAATGTTAAAAATTTCTTCCAGGGTTACCATGGTCGAGTGGGAAAGCTCATGAGAAGTAACACTCAACACCGCCAAGATCATGCCCATAATAGTGTTTTAGTAATGGGCTGAGTATGTGGGTCCAGGTCTTAAAGAAAACTGTAGTACAGGGCCTTTAGTGAATAAAATCATTCCCAGTAATGTCTTGCTGTTATGGGGTTAGTCTTGAGCCTGGATATCTGGACGTAGGTTTTGAATGCTCAAATATTTGTTCCAGGGTTACCATGGTCGAGTGCATTAGCATTCGAGAAGTCGCAGTTAAACCAGCCAATATCGCCTGGATGAAGCCCCTGGATGTCTGGACTTGGGTTTTGAACGCTTAAAAATTTCTTCCAGGGTTACCATGGTCGAGTGGGAAAGCCTATGAGAAGTCACTCTAACCCTGTCAAGATCATGCCCTTTAAAGATTTATAGTAATGGGGTGAGTTTGTGGGCCCAGGCCTTAAAGAAAACTGTAATACAGGGCCTTTACTGAATAAAATCATGCCCAGTAACGTGTTACTGTTATGGGGTTAGTCTGTGAGCCTGGATGTCTGGATTTAGATTTTGAACGTTTAAAAATTTCTTCCAGGGTAACCATGGTCGAGTGGGAAAGCCTACGAGAAGTCACACTTAAGTCGGCAAAGATCATGCCCATAATAATGTTGTAGTATTGGGGTGAGTTTGTGGGTCCAGGCCTTTACTGAATAAAATCATGCCCAGTAATGTGTTACTGTTATGGGATTAGTCTGTGAGCCTGGATGTCTGGACGTAGGTTTTGAATGCTCAAAAATTTGTTCCAGGGTTACCATGGTCGAGTGGATAAGCGTCCGAGAAGTCGCACTTAAACTGGCCAATATCGACTGGATGAAGCGCCTGGATGTCTGGATGTAGGTTTTGAACGCTCAAACATTTGCTCCAGGGTTACCTTGGTCGAGTAAGAAAGCCTACGAGAAGTCACACTTAACCCGGCCAAGATCATGCCCATAAAAAGTGTTATTGTAATGGGGTGAGTTTGTGGGCCCAGGCCTTAAAGAAAACTGTAATACAGGGCATTTAGTGAACAAAATCATGCCCAGTATTGAATTGCTCTTATGGGGTTAGTCTTGAGCCTGGATATCTGGACTTAGTTTTTGAAATGTAAAAAATTTCTTCCAGGGTAACCATGGTCGAGTGGGAAAGCCTACGAGAAGTCACACTTAAGTCGGCCAAGATCATGCCCATAATAATGTTGTAGTATTGGGGTGAGTTTGTGAGTCCAGGCCTTTACTGAATAAAATCATGCCCAGTAATGTGTTACTGTTATGGGATTAGTCTGTGAGCCTGGATGTCTGGACGTAGGTTTTGAATGCTCAAAAATTTGTTCCAGTGTTACCATGGTCAGGTGGATTAGCATCCGAGAAGTCGCACTTAAACCGGCCAATATCGCCTGGATGAAGCGCCTGGATGAAGCCCCTGGATGTCTGGACTTAGATTTTGAACGCTTAAAAATTTCTTTCAGGGTTACCATAGTCGAGTGGGAAAGCCTATGAGAAGTCACTCTTAACCCTGTCAAGATAATGCCCTTTAAAGTTTTATAGTAATGGGGTGAGTTTGTGGGCCCAGGCCTTAAAGAAGACTGTAATACAGGGCCTTTACTGAATAAAATCATGCCCAGTAATGTGTTACTGTTATGGGGTTAGTTTGTGAGCCTGGATGTCTGGATTTAGATTTTGATCGTTTAAAAATTTCTTCCAGGGTAACCATGGTCGAGTGGGAAAGCCTACGAGAAGTCACACTTAACCCGGCCACGATCATGCCCCTATTAGTGTTATAGTAATGGAGTGAGTTTGTGGCCCAAGCCTTAAAGAAAACTGTAATACAGGGCCTTTACTGAATAAAATCATGCCCAGTAATGTGTTACTGTTATGGGGTTAGTCTGTGAGCCTGTATGTCTGGACGTAGGTTTTGAATGCTTGAATATTTCTTCCAAGGTTACCATTGTTGAGTGGGAAAGACTACGAGAAGTCACACTTAAACCGGCCAAGATCATGCCCATAATAGTGTTATAGTAATGGGGTGAGTCTGTGGGCTCAGGCCTTTACTGAATAAAATAAACCCGACAAAGATCATGCCCTTGAAAGTGTTATACTACTGGGGTGAGTTTGTGGGCCCAGGCCTTGAAGAAAAAACTGTAATACAGGGCCTTTAGTGAATAAAATCATGCCCAGTAATGTCTTGCTGTTATGGGGTTAGTCTAGAGCCTGGATATCCGGACGTAGGTTTTGAATGCTCAAATATTTGTTCCAGGGTTATCATGGTCTAGTGGATTAGCATCCAAAAAGTTGCACTTCAACCGGCCAATATCGCCTGGATGAAGAGCCTGGATGAAGCCCCTGGATGTCTGGATTTAGGATTTGAACGCTTAAAAATTTCTTCCAGGGTTACCATGGTCGAGTGGGAAAGCCTATGAGAAGTCACTCTTAACCCTGTCAAGATCATGCCCTTAAAAGTTTTATAGTAATGGAGTGAGTTTGTGGGGCCCAAGCCTTAAAGAAAACTGTAATACAGGGCCTTTACTGAATAAAATCATGCCAAGTAATGTGTTACTGTTATGGGGTTAGTCTGTGAGCCTGTATGTCTGGATGTAGGTTTTGAATGCTTGAATATTTCTTCCAGGGTTGCCATTGTTGAGTGGGAAAGACTACGAGAAGTCACACTTAACCCGGCCAAGATCATGCCCCTATTAGTGTTATAGTAATGGAGTGAGTTCATGGGCACAAGCCTTAAAGAAAACTGTAATACAGGGCCTTTACTGAATAAAATCATGCCCAGTAATGTGTTACTGTTATGGGGTTAGTCTGTGAGCCTGTATGTCTGGACGTAGGATTTGAATGCTCAAATATTTGTTCCAGGGTTACCATGGTCGAGTGGATTAGCATCCAAAAGTTGCACTTAAACCGCCAATATCGCCTGGATGAAGCGCCTGGATGAAGCCCCTGGATGTCTGGATTTAGATTTTGAACGCTTTAAAAATTTCTTCCAGGGTAACCATGGTCGAGTGTGAAAGCCTACGAGAAGTCACACTTAAGTCGGCCAAGATCATGCCCATAATGATGTTGTAGTATTGGGGTGAGTTTGTGGGTCCAGGCCTTTACTGAATCAAATCATGCCCAGTAATGTGTTATTGTTATGGGATTAGTCTGTGAGCCTGGATGTCTGGACGTAGGTTTTGAATGCTCAAATATTTGTTCCAGGATTACCATGGTCGAGTGAATTAGCATCCAAAAAGTCACACTTAAACCGACCAATATCGCCTGGATGAAGCGCCTGGATGTCTGGATGTAGGTTTTGAACGCTCAAACATTTGTTCCAGGGTTACCATGGTCGAGTAAGAAAGCCTACGAGAAGTCACACTTAACCCGGCCAAGATCATGCCCATAAAGTGTTATAGTAATGGGGTGAGTTTGTGGGCCCAGGCCTTAAAGAAAACTGTAATACAGGGCATTTAGTGAACAAAATCATGCCCAGTATTGAATTGCTCTTATGGGGTTAGTCTTTAGCCTGGATGTCTGGACTTAGTTTTTGAAATGTTAAAAATTTCTTCCAGGGTTACCATGGTCGAGTGGGAAAGCCTACGAGAAGTAACACTCAACACCGCCAAGATCATGCCCATAATAGTGTTTTAGTAATGGGCTGAGTATGTGGGTCCAGGCCTTAAAGAAAACTGTAGTACAGGGCTTTTATTGAATAAAATCATTCCCAGTAATGTCTTGCTGTTATGGGGTTAGTCTTGAGCCTGGATATCTGGACGTAGGTTTGAATGCTCAAATATTTGTTCCAGGGTTACCATGGTCGAGTGCATTAGCATTCGAGAAGTCCCACTTAAACCAGCCAATATCGCCTGGATGAAGCCCCTGGATGTCTGGACTTAGGTTTTGAACGCTTAAAAATTTCTTCCAGGGTTACCATGGTCGAGTGGGAAAGCCTATGAGAAGTCACTCTTAACCCTGTCAAGATCATGCCCTTTAAAGTTTTATAGTAATGGGGTGAGTTTGTGGGCCCAGGCCTTAAAGAAAACTGTAATACAGGGTCTTTACTGAATAAAATCATGCCCAGTAACGTGTTACTGTTATGGGGTTAGTCTGTGAGCCTGGATGTCTGGATTTAGATTTTGAACGCTTAAAAATTTCTTCCAGGGTAACCATGGTCGAGTGGGAAAGCCTACGAGAAGTCACACTTAAGTCGGCAAAGATCATGCCCATAATAATGTTGTAGTATTGGGGTGAGTTTGTGGGTCCAGGCCTTTACTGAATAAAATCATGCCCAGTAATGTGTTACTGTTATGGGATTAGTCTGTGAGCCTGGATGTCTGGACGTAGGTTTTGAATGCTCAAAAATTTGTTCCAGGGTTACCATGGTCGAGTGGATAAGCGTCCGAGAAGTCGCACTTAAACTGGCCAATATCGACTGGATGAAGCGCCTGGATGTCTGGATGTAGGTTTTGAACGCTCAAACATTTGCTCCAGGGTTACCTTGGTCGAGTAAGAAAGCCTACGAGAAGTCACACTTAACCCGCCAAGATCATGCCCATAAAAGTGTTATTGTAATGGGGTGAGTTTGTGGGCCCAGGCCTTAAAGAAAACTGTAATACAGGGCATTTAGTGAACAAAATCATGCCCAGTATTGAATTGCTCTTATGGGGTTAGTCTTGAGCCTGGATATCTGGACTTAGTTTTTGAAATGTAAAAATTTCTTCCAGGGTAACCATGGTCGAGTGGGAAAGCCTACGAGAAGTCACACTTAAGTCGGCCAAGATCATGCCCATAATAATGTTGTAGTATTGGGGTGAGTTTGTGAGTCCAGGCCTTTACTGAATAAAATCATGCCCAGTAATGTGTTACTGTTATGGGATTAGTCTGTGAGCCTGGATGTCTGGACGAGGTTTTGAATGCTCAAAAATTTGTTCCAGTGTTACCATGGTCAGGTGGATTAGCATCCGAGAAGTCGCACTTAAACCGCCAATATCGCCTGGATGAAGCGCCTGGATGAAGCCCCTGGATGTCTGGACTTAGATTTTGAACGCTTAAAAATTTCTTTCAGGGTTACCATAGTCGAGTGGGAAAGCCTATGAGAAGTCACTCTAACCCTGTCAAGATAATGCCCTTTAAAGTTTTATAGTAATGGGGTGAGTTTGTGGGCCCAGGCCTTAAAGAAGACTGTAATACAGGGCCTTTACTGAATAAAATCATGCCCAGTAATGTGTTACTGTTATGGGGTTAGTTTGTGAGCCTGGATGTCTGGATTTAGATTTTGATCGTTTAAAAATTTCTTCCAGGGTAACCATGGTCGAGTGGGAAAGCCTACGAGAAGTCACACTTAACCCGGCCACGATCATGCCCCTATTAGTGTTATAGTAATGGAGTGAGTTTGTGGGCCCAAGCCTTAAAGAAAACTGTAATACAGGGCCTTTACTGAATAAAATCATGCCCAGTAATGTGTTACTGTTATGGGGTTAGTCTGTGAGCCTGTATGTCTGGACGTAGGTTTTGAATGCTTGAATATTTCTTCCAAGGTTACCATTGTTGAGTGGGAAAGACTACGAGAAGTCACACTTAAACCGCCAAGATCATGCCCATAATAGTGTTATAGTAATGGGGTGAGTCTGTGGGCTCAGGCCTTTACTGAATAAAATAAACCCGACAAAGATCATGCCCTTGAAAGTGTTATACTACTGGGGTGAGTTTGTGGGCCCAGGCCTTGAAGAAAACTGTAATACAGGGCCTTTAGTGAATAAAATCATGCCCAGTAATGTCTTGCTGTTATGGGGTTAGTCTAGAGCCTGGATATCCGGACGTAGGTTTTGAATGCTCAAATATTTGTTCCAGGGTTACCATGGTCTAGTGGATTAGCATCCAAAAGTTGCACTTAAACCGCCAATATCGCCTGGATGAAGAGCCTGGATGAAGCCCTGGATGTCTGGATTTAGGATTTGAACGCTTAAAAATTTCTTCCAGGGTTACCATGGTCGAGTGGGAAAGCCTATGAGAAGTCACTCTTAACCCTGTCAAGATCATGCCCTTTAAAGTTTTATAGTAATGGAGTGAGTTTGTGGCCCAAGCCTTAAAGAAAACTGTAATACAGGGCCTTTACTGAATAAAATCATGCCAAGTAATGTGTTACTGTTATGGGGTTAGTCTGTGAGCCTGTATGTCTGGATGTAGGTTTTGAATGCTTGAATATTTCTTCCAGGGTTACCATTGTTGAGTGGGAAAGACTACGAGAAGTCACACTTAACCCGCCAAGATCATGCCCCTATTAGTGTTATAGTAATGGAGTGAGTTCGTGGGCACAAGCCTTAAAGAAAACTGTAATACAGGGCCTTTACTGAATAAAATCATGCCCAGTAATGTGTTACTGTTATGGGGTTAGTCTGTGAGCCTGTATGTCTGGACGAGGATTTGAATGCTCAAATATTTGTTCCAGGGTTACCATGGTCGAGTGGATTAGCATCCAAAAAGTTGCACTTAAACCGGCCAATATCGCCTGGATGAAGCGCCTGGATGAAGCCCCTGGATGTCTGGATTTAGATTTTGAACGTTTAAAAATTTCTTCCAGGGTAACCATGGTCGAGTGTGAAAGCCTACGAGAAGTCACACTTAAGTCGGCCAAGATCATGCCCATAATGATGTTGTAGTATTGGGGTGAGTTTGTGGGTCCAGGCCTTTACTGAATCAAATCATGCCCAGTAATGTGTTATTGTTATGGGATTAGTCTGTGAGCCTGGATGTCTGGACGTGAGGTTTTGAATGCTCAAATATTTGTTCCAGGATTACCATGGTCGAGTGAATTAGCATCCAAAAAGTCACACTTAAACCGACCAATATCGCTTCTGGATGAAGCGCCTGGATGTCTGGATGTAGGTTTTGAACGCTCAAACATTTGTTCCAGGGTTACCATGGTCGAGTAAGAAAGCCTACGAGAAGTCACACTTAACCCGCCAAGATCATGCCCATAAAAGTGTTATAGTAATGGGGTGAGTTTGTGGGCCCAGGCCTTAAAGAAAACTGTAATACAGGGCATTTAGTGAACAAAATCATGCCCAGTATTGAATTGCTCTTATGGGGTTAGTCTTTAGCCTGGATGTCTGGACTTAGTTTTTGAAATGTTAAAAATTTCTTCCAGGGTTTCCATGGTCGAGTGGGAAAGCCTACGAGAAGTAACACTCAACACCAAGCAAGATCATGCCCATAATAGTGTTTTAGTAATGGGCTGAGTATGTGGGTCCAGGCCTTAAAGAAAACTGTAGTACAGGGCTTTTATTGAATAAAATCATTCCCAGTAATGTCTTGCTGTTATGGGGTTAGTCTTGAGCCTGGATATCTGGACGTAGGTTTTGAATGCTCAAATATTTGTTCCAGGGTTACCATGGTCGAAAGTGCATTAGCATTCGAGAAGTCGCACTTAAACCAGCCAATATCGCCTGGATGAAGCCCCCTGGATGTCTGGACTTAGGTTTTGAACGCTTAAAAATTTCTTCCAGGGTTACCATGGTCGAGTGGGAAAGCCTATGAGAAGTCACTCTTAACCCTGTCAAGATCATGCCCTTTAAAGTTTTATAGTAATGGGGTGAGTTTGTGGGCCCAGGCCTTAAAGAAAACTGTAATACAGGGCCTTTACTGAATAAAATCATGCCCAGTAACGTGTTACTGTTATGGGGTTAGTCTGTGAGCCTGGATGTCTGGATTTAGACTTTTGAACATTTAAAAATTTCTTCCAGGGTAACCATGGTCGAGTGGGAAAGCCTACGAGAAGTCACACTTAAGTCGGCAAAGATCATGCCCATAATAATGTTGTAGTATTGGGGTGAGTTTGTGGGTCCAGGCCCTTACTGAATAAAATCATGCCCAGTAATGTGTTACTGTTATGGGATTAGTCTGTGAGCCTGGATGTCTGGACGTAGGTTTTGAATGCTCAAAAATTTGTTCCAGGGTTACCATGGTCGAGTGGATAAGCGTCCGAGAAGTCGCACTTAAACCGCCAATATCGACTGGATGAAGCGCCTGGATGTCTGGATGTAGGTTTTGAACGCTCAAACATTTGCTCCAGGGTTACCTTGGTCGAGTAAGAAAGCCTACGAGAAGTCACACTTAACCCGCCAAGATCATGCCCATAAAAGTGTTATAGTAATGGGGTGAGTTTGTGGGCCCAGGCCTTAAAGAAAATGTAATACAGGGCATTTAGTGAACAAAATCATGCCCAGTATTGAATTGCTCTTATGGGGTTAGTCTTGAGCCTGGATATCTGGACTTAGTTTTTGAAATGTAAAAATTTCTTCCAGGGTAACCATGGTCGAGTGGGAAAGCCTACGAGAAGTCACACTTAAGTCGTGCCAAGATCATGCCCATAATAATGTTGTAGTATTGGGGTGAGTTTGTGAGTCCAGGCCTTTACTGAATAAAATCATGCCCAGTAATGTGTTACTGTTATGGGATTAGTCTGTGAGCCTGGATGTCTGGACGCAGGTTTTGAATGCTCAAAATTTGTTCCAGTGTTACCATGGTCAGGTGGATTAGCATCCGAGAAGTCGCACTTAAACCGCCAATATCGCCTGGATGAAGCGCCTGGATGAAGCCCTGGATGTCTGGACTTAGGTTTTGAACGCTTAAAAATTTCTTCCAGGGTTACCATAATCGAGTGGGAAAGCCTATGAGAAGTCACTTTAACCCTGTCAAGATCATGCCCTTTTTAAAGTTTTATAGTAATGGGGTGAGTTTGTGGCCCAAGCCTTAAAGAAAACTGTAATACAGGGCCTTTACTGAATAAAATCATGCCCAGTAATGTGTTACTGTTATGGGGTTAGTCTGTGAGCCTGCATGTCTGGATTTAGATTTTGATCGTTTAAAATTTCTTCCAGGGTAACCATGGTCGAGTGGGAAAGCTTACGAGAAGTCACACTTAACCCGGCCAAGATCATGCCCCTATTAGTGTTATAGTAATGGAGTGAGTTTGTGGGGCCCAAGCCTTAAAGAAAACTGTAATACAGGGCCTTTACTGAATAAAATCATGCCCAGTAATGTGTTACTGTTATGGGGTTAGTCTGTGAGCCTGTATATCTGGACGTAGGTTTTGAATGCTTGAATATTTTTTCCAGGGTTACCATTGTTGAGTGGGAAAGACTACGAGAAGTCACACATAAACCGCCAAGATCATGCCCATAATAGTGTTATAGTAATGGGGTGAGTCTGTGGGCTCAGGCCTTTACTGAATAAAATAAACCCCGACAAAGATAATGCCCTTGAAAGTTTTATAGTACTGGGGTGAGTTTTTAGCCTAGGACTTGAAGAAAACTGTAATACAGGTCCTTTACTGAAAAAATCATTCCCAGTAATGTCTTTCTGTTATGGGGTTAGTCTTGAGCCTGGATATCTGGACGTAGGTTTTGAATGCTCAAATATTTGTTCCAGGGTTACCATGGTCGGAGTGGATTAGCATCCGAGAAGTCGCACTTAAACCGCCAATTTCGCCTGGATGAAGCGCCTGGATGAAGCCCTGGATGTCTGGACTTAGGTTTTGAACGCTTAAAAATTTCTTCCAGGGTTACCATGGTCGAGTGGGAAAGCCTATGAGAAGTCACTCTTAACCCTTTCAAGATCATGCCCTTAAAGTTTTATAGTAATGGGGTGAGTTTGTGGCCCAGGCCTTAAAGAAAACTGTAATACAGGGCCTTTACTGAATAAAATCATGCCCAGTAATGTGTTACTGTTATGGGGTTAGTCTGTGAGCCTGTATGTCTGGACGTAGGTTTTGAATGCTTGAATGTTTCTTCCAGGGTTGCCATTGTTGAGTGGGAAAGACTACGAGAAGTCACACTTAAACCGGCCAAGATCATGCCCATAATAGTGTTATAGTAATGGGGTGAGTCTGTGGGCTCAGGCCTTTACTGAATAAAATAAACTCGACAAAGATCATGCCCTTGAAAGTGTTATAGTACTGGGGTGAGTTTGTGGCCCAGGCCTTGAAGAAAACTGTAATACAGGGCCTTTAGTGAATAAAATCATGCCCAGTAATGTCTTGCTGTTATGGGGTTAGTCTAGAGCCTGGATATCTGGACGTAGGTTTTGAATGCTCAAATATTTGTTCCAGGGTTACCATGGTCGAGTGGATTAGCATCCAAAAAGTTGCACTTAAACCGCCAATATCACCTGGATGAAGCGCCTGGATGAAGCCCCTGAATGTCTGGACTTAGGTTTTGAACGCTTATAAATTTCTTCAAGGGTTACCATGGTCGAGTGGGAAAGCCTATGAGAAGTCACACTTAACCCGCCGAGATCATGCCCATAATAGTGTTATAGTAATGGAGTGAATTTGTGGGCCCAGGCCTTTACTGAATAAAATCATGGCCAGTAATGTGTTGCTGTTATGGGGTTAGTCTGTGAGCCTGGATGTCTGGATTTAGGTTTTGAAAGCTTCAATATTTCTTCCAGGGTTACCATGGTCGAGTGGGAAAGCCTCACGAGAAGTCACACTTAACCCGCCAAGATCATGCTTATAAAAGTGTTATAGCAATGGGTGGAATCTGTGGGCCCAGGCCTTTAGTGAATAAAATCATGGCCAGTAATGTGTTCCTGTTATGGGGTTAGTCTGTGAGCCTGGATGTCTGGATTTAGGTTTTGAACGCTTAAAAATTTCTTCCAGGGTTAATATGGTCGAGTGGGAAAACCTACAAGAAGTCACACTAAACCCGCCAAGATCATGCCCATAATAGTGTTATAGTAATGGAGTGAGTTTGTGGGCCCAAGTCTTAAAGAAAACTGTAATACAGGGCCTTTAGTGAATAAAATCATTCCCAGTAATGTCTTGCTGTTATGGGGTTAGTCTTGAGCCTGGATATCTGGACGTAGGTTTTGAACACTCAAATATTTGTTCCAGGGTTACCATGGTCGAGTGGATTAGCTTCCAAAAGTCGCACTTAAACCGCCAATGTCGCCTGGATGAAGCGCCTGGATGTCTGGACTGAGGTTTTGAACCCTTAAAAATTTGCCCATAAAAGTTTAATAGTAATGGGTTGAATCTGTGGGCCCAGGCCTTTACTGAATAAAATCATGCCCAGTAATGTGTTGCTGTTATGGGGTTTGTCTTTGAGCCTGGATGTCTGGATTTAGGTTTTGAACGCTTAAAAATTTCTTCCAGGGTTAATATGGTCGAGTGGGGGAAAGTTTACGTGAAGTCACACTTAACCCGGCCAAGATCATGCCCTATTAGTGTTATAGTAATGGAGTGAGTTTGTGGGGCCCAAGCCTTAAAGAAAACTGTAATACAGGGCCTTTACTGAATAAAATCATGCCCAGTAATGTGTTACTGTTATGGGGTTAGTCTGTGAGCCTGTATGTCTGGACGTAGGTTTTGAATGCTTGAATATTTTTTCCAGGGTTACCATTGTTGAGTGGGAAAGACTACGAGAAGTCACACTTAAACCGCCAAGATCATGCCCATAATAGTGTTATAGTAATGGGGTGAGTCTGTGGGCTCAGGCCTTTACTGAATAAAATAAACCCGACAAAGATAATGCCCTTGAAAGTTTTATAGTACTGGGGTGAGTTTGTGGCCCAGGTCTTGAAGAAAACTGTAATACAGGGCCTTTAGTGAATAAAATCATGCCCAGTAATGTCTTGCTGTTATGGGGTTAGTCTTGGGCCTGGATATCTGGACGTAGGTTTTGAATGCTCAAATATTTGTTCCAGGGTTACTATGGTCAAGTGGATTAGCATCCGTAAAGTCGCACTTAAACCGCCAATATCGCTTGGCTGAAGCCCCTGGATGTCTGGACTTAGGTTTTGAACGCTTAAAAATTTCTTCCAGGGTTACCATAGTCGAGTGGGAAAGCCTATGAGAAGTCACTCTTAACCCTGTCAAGATCATGCCCTTTAAAGTGTTATAGTAATGGGGTGAGTTTGTGGCCCAGGCCTTAAAGAAAACTGTAATACAGGGTCTTTACTGAATAAAATCATGCCCAGTAATGTGTTACTGTTGTCTGGATTTAGATTTTGAACGCTTAAAAATTGTTTCCAGAGTAACCATGGTCAAGGGAAAGCCTACGAGAAGTCACACTTAAGTCAAGCGAAGATCATGCCCATAATAATGTTGTAGTATTGGGGTGAGTTTGTGGGTCCAGGCCTTTACTGAATAAAATCATGCCCAGTAATGTGTCACTGTTATGGGGTTAGTCTGTGAGCCTGGATGTCTGGACGTAGGTTTTGAATGCTCAAAAATTTGTTCCAGGGTTACCATGTTCGAGTGGATAAGCGTCCGAGAAGTCGCACTTAAACCGCCAATATCGACTGGATGAAGCGCCTGGATGTCTGGATGTAGGTTTTGAACGCTCAAAAATTTGTTCCAGGGTTACCATGGTCGAGTGGATAAGCGTCCCGAGAAGTCGCACATAAACCGCCAATATCGCTGGATGAAGCGCCTGGATGAAGCCCTGGATGTCTGGACTTAGGTTTTGAACGCTTAAAATTTCTTCCAGGGTTACCATGGTCGAGTGGGAAAGCCTATGAGAAGTCACTCTTAACCCTGTCAAGATCATGCCCCTATTAGTGTTATAGTAATGGAGTGAGTTTGTGGGCCCAAGCCTTAAAGAAAACTGTAATACAGGGCCTTTACTGAATAAAATCATGCCCAGTAATGTGTTACTGTTATGGGATTAGTCTGTGAGCCTGGATGTCTGGATTTAGATTTTGAACGCTTAAAAATTTCTTCCAGGGTAACCATGGTCGAGTGGGAAAGTTTACGAGAAGTCACACTTAACCCGCCAAGATCATGCCCTATTAGTGTTATAGTAATGGAGTGAGTTTGTGGGCCCAAGCCTTAAAGAAAACTGTAATACATGGCCTTTACTGAATAAAATCATGCCCAGTAATGTCTTGCTGTTATGGGGTTAGTCTGTGAGCCTGTATGTCTGGACGTAGGTTTTGAATGCTTGAATATTTCTTCCAGGGTTACCATTGTTGAGTGGGAAAGACTACGAGAAGTCACACTTAAACCGGCCAAGATCATGCCCTGAATTGAAAGTGTTATAGTACTGGGGTGAGTTTGTGGCCCAGGCCTTGAAGAAAACTGTAATACAGGGCCTTTAGTGAATAAAATCATGCCCAGTAATGTCTTGCTGTTATGGGGTTAGTCTAGAGCCTGGATATCTGGACGTAGGTTTTGAATGCTCAAATATTTGTTCCAGGGTTACTATGGTCGAGTGGATTAGCATCCAAAGAGTTGCACTTAAACCGCCAATATCGCCGGAATGAAGCGCCTGGCTGTCTGGATGTAGGTTTTGAACGCTCAAACATTTGTTCCAGGGTTACCATGGTCGAGTAAGAAAGCTTCTACGAGAAGTCACACTTAACCCGCAAAAGATCATGCCCATAAAAGTGTTATAGTAATGGGGTGAGTTTGTGGCCCAGACCTTAAAAGAAAACTGTAATACAGGGCATTTAGTGAACAAAATCATGCCCAGTATTGAATTGCTCTTATGGGGTTAGTCTTGAGCTTGGATATCTGGACGTAGGTTTTGAATGCTCAAAATGTTTGTTCCAGGGTTACCATGGTCGAGTGGATTAGCATCCAGAGAAGTCGCACTTAAACCGCCAATATCACCTGGATGAAGCGCCTGGATGAAGCCCCCTGGTGGATCTGGACTTAGGTTTTGAACGCTTAAAAATTTCTTCCAGGGTTACCATGGTCGAGTGGGAAAGCCTATGAGAAGTCACTTTAACCCTGTCAAGATCATGCCCTTTAAAGTTTTATAGTAATGGGTTGAGTTTGGGCCCAGGCCTTAAAGAAAACTGTAATACAGGGCCTTTACTGAATAAAATCATGCCCAGTAATGTGTTACTGTTATGGGGTTAGTCTGTGAGCCTGGATGTCTGGATTTAGATTTTGAACGCTTAAAAATTTCTTCCAGGGTAACCATGGTCGAGTGGGAAAGCTTACGAGAAGTCACACTTAACCCGCCAAGATCATGCCCTATTAGTGTTATAGTAATGGAGTGAGTTTGTGGCCCAAGCCTTAAGGAAAACTGTAATACATGGCCTTTACTGAATAAAATCATGCCCAGTAATGTGTTACTGTTATGGGGTTAGTCTGTGAGCCTGTATGTCTGGACGTAGGTTTTGAATGCTTGAATATTTCTTCCAGGGTTGCCATTGTTGAGTGGGAAAGACTTACACGAGAAGTCACACTTAAACCGGCCAAGATCATGCCCTTAGTGAAAGTGTTATAGTACTGGGGTGAGTTTGTGGGCCCAGGCCTTGAAGAAAACTGTAATACAGGGCCTTTAGTGAATAAAATCATGCCCAGTAATGTCTTGCTGTTATGGGGTTAGTCTCCAGAGCCTGGATATCTGGACGTAGGTTTTGAATGCTCAAATATTTATTCCAGGGTTACCATGGTCGAGTGGATTAGCATCCAAAGAGTTGCACTTAAACCGACCAATATCGCTTACTGGATGAAGCGCCTGGATGGCTGGATGTAGGTTTTGAACGCTCAAACACTTGTTCCAGGGTTACCATGGTCGAGTAAGAAAGCCTCACGAGAAGTCACACTTAACCCGCAAAGATCATGCTCATAAAAGTGTTATAATAATGGGGTGAGTTTGTGGCCCAGACCTTAAAGAAAACTGTAATACAGGGCATTTAGTGAACAAAATCATGCCCAGTATTGAATTGCTCTTATGGGGTTAGTCTTGAGCCTGGATGTCTGGATTTAGGTTTTGAACGCTTAAAAAATTTCTTCCAGGGTAAATATGGTCGAGTGAAAGCCTACAAGAAGTCACACTTAACCCGCCAAGATCATGCCCATAATAGTGTTGTAGTAATGGGTTGAGTTTCTGGGCCCAGGCCTTCACTGAATAAAATCATTGCCAGTAATGTGTTGCTGTTATGGGGATAGTCTGTGTGCCTGGATGTCTGGACGTAGGTTTTGAATGCTTAAAAATTTCTTCAAGGGTTACCGTGGTTGAGTGGGAAAACTCTACGAAAATCACACTTAACCCGGCCAAGATCATGCCCATGAAATTGTTATAGTAATCTGTGAGTTTGTGGGCCCAGGCCTTTACTGAATAAAATCATGCCCAGTAATGTGTTACTGTTATGGGGTTAGTCTGTGAGCCTGGATGTCTGGATTTAGGTTTTGAATGCTTCAATATTTTTTCCAGGGTTACCATGGTCAAGTGGATTAGCGTCCGAGAAGTTGCACTTTAAACCAGCCAATATCGCCTGGATGTCTGGACTTAGGTTTTGAATGCTTAAAAATTTCTTCCAGGGTTACCATGGTCGAGTGGGAAAGCTCATGAGAAGTCACTCTTAACCCTGTCAAGATCATGCCCTTTAAAGTTTTATAGTAATGGGGTGAGTCTGTGGGCCCAGGCCTTAAAGAAAACTGTACTACAGGGCCTTTACTGAATAAAATCATACCCAGTAATGTGTTACTGTTATGGGGTTAATCTGTGAGTCTGGATGTCTGGATTTAGGTTTTGAATGCTTCAATAGTTTTTTCCAGGGTTACCATGGTCGAGTGGGAAAGCCTACGAGAAGTCACGCTTAACCCCTGCCAAGATCATGCCCATAAAAATTTTATAGTAATGGTGTGAGTTTGTGGCCCAGGCCTTAAAGAAAACTGTAATACAGGGCCTTTATTGAATAAAATCATGCCCAGTAAATGTGTTGCTGTTATGGGGTTAGTCTGTGAGCCTGGATGTCTGGATTTAGGTTTTGAATGCTTCATTATTTCTTCCAGGGTTACCATGGTCGAGTGGGAAAGCCTACGAGAAGTCACACTTAAGTCAGCCAAGATCATGCTTATAAAAGTGTTATAGCAATGGGTGGAATCTGTGGGCCCAGGCCTTTAGTGAATAAAAATCATGGCCAGTAATGTGTTCCCGTTGTGAGCCTGGATGTCTGGATTTAGGTTTTGAATGCTTCAATATTTCTTCCAGGGTAACCATGGTCGAGTGGGAAAGACTACGAGAAGTCACTCTTAACCCTGTCAAGATCATGCCCATAAAAGTTTAATAGAAATGGGTTGAATCTGTGGGCCCAGGCCTTACTGAATAAAATCATGCCCAGTAATGTGTTGCTGTTATGGGGTTTGTCTGTGAGCCTGGATGTCTGGATTTAGGTTTTGAACGCTTAAAAATTTCTTCCAGGTTTAATATGGTCGAGTGGGAAAGCTCTACGAGAAGTCACACTTAACCCGGCCAAGATCATGCCCCTATTAGTGTTATAGTAATGGAGTTAGTTTGTGGGCCCAAGCCTTAAGGAAAACTGTAATACAGGGCTTTTACTGAATAAAATCATGCCCAGTAATGTGTTACTGTTATGGGGTTAGTCTGTGAGCCTGTATGTCTGGACGTAGGTTTTGAATGCTTGAATATTTCTTCCAGGTTTGCCATTGTTGAGTGGGAAAGACTACGAGAAGTCCCTTTAAACTTTTATAGTAATGGGTGAGTTTGTGGCCCAGGCCTTAAAGAAAACTGTAATACAGGGCCTTTACTGAATAAAATCATGCCCAGTAATGTGTTACTGTTATGGGGTTAGTCTGTGAGCCTGGATGTCTGGATTTAGATTTTGAACGCTTAAAAATTTCTTCCAGGGTAACCATGGTCGAGTGGGAAAGCCTACGAGAAGTCACACTTAAGTCAAGCAAGATCATGCCCATAATAATGCTGTAGTATTGGGGTGAGTTGGTGGTCCAGGCCTTTACTGAATAAAATCATGCCCAGTAATGTGTTACTGTTATGGGGATTAGTCTGTGAGCCTGGATGTCTGGACGTAGGTTTTGAATGCTCAAAATTTGTTCCAGGGTTACCATGGTCGAGTGGATAAGCGCCCGAGAAGTCGCACTTAAACCGCCAATATCGACTGGATGAAGCGCCTGGATGTCTGGATGTAGGTTTTGAATGCTTAAACATTTGTTCCAGGGTTACCATGGTCGAGTAAGAAAGCTTCATGAAGTCACACTTAACCCGCCAAGATCATGCCCTATAAAAGTGTTATAGTATTGGGGTGAGTTTGTGGCCCAGGCCTTAAAGAAAACTGTAATACAGGTGCATTTAGTGAACAAAATCATGCCCAGTATTGAATTGCTCTGGGGTTATGGGGTTAGTTTCTTTGAAATGTTAAAAATTTCTTCCAGGGTTACCATGGTCGAGTGGGAAAGCCTACGAGAAGTAACACTCAACACCGCCAAGATCATGCCCCCATAATAGTGTTTTAGTAATGGGGTGAGTCTGTGCGTCCAGGCCTTAAAGAAAACTGTAGTACAGGGCCTTTAGTGAATAAAATCATTCCCAGTAATGTCTTACTGTTATGGGGTTAGTCTGAGCCTGGATATCTGGACGTAGGTTTTGAATGCTCAAATATTTGTTCCAGGGTTACCATGGTCAAGTGGATTAGCATCCGAGAAGTCGCACTTAAACCGCCAATATCGCCTGGATGAAGCCCCTGGATGTCTGGACTTAGGTTTTGAATGCTTAAAAATTCTTCCAGGGCTGCCATTGTTGGAGTGGAAAGACTACGAGAAGTCACACTTAAAACCGCCAAGATCATGCCCATAATAGTGTTATAGTAATGGGGGTGAGTCTGTGGGCTCAGGCCTTTACTAAATAAAATAAACCCGACACAAGATCATGCCCTTGAAAGTGTTATAGTACTGGGTTGAGCTTGTGGCCCAGGCCTTAAGAAAAACTGTAATACAGGGCCTTTAGTGAATAAAATTATTCCAGTAATGTCTTGCTGTTATGGGGGTTAGTCCTGAGCTTGAATATCTGGACTTAGTTTTTGAAATTTTAAAAATTTCTTCCAGGGTTACCATGGTCGAGTGGGGAAACGAGTCACACTTAACCCGGCCGAGATCATGCCCATAATAATGTTATAGTAATGGGGTGAGTCTGTGGGCCCAGGCCTTTACTGAATAAAATCCCCCCAGTAATATGTTACTGTTTTGGGGTTAGTCTGTGAGCCTGATGTCTGGATGTAGGTTTTGAACGCTTAAAAGTTTCTTCCAGGGTTACCATGGTCGAGTAAGAATGCCTACAAGAAGTCACACTTAACTCGGCCAAGATCATGCCCGTAATAGTGATAGAGTAATGTGGTGAGTCTGTGGCCCTAGGCCCTTACTGTATAAAAAAATCATGCCCAGTAATGTGTGTAACTGTTATGGGGTTAGTCTGTGAGCCTGGATGTCTGGATTTAGGTTTTAAATGCTTCAATATTTCTTCCAGGGTTACCATGGTCGAGTTAGAAAACCCACGCCTTTACGCCACGCTTTAACACGGCAAAGATCATGCCCATAAAAGTATTATAGTAATGGGGTGAGTTTGGCCCAGGCCTTGAAGAAAACTGAAATACAGGGCCTTTAGTGAATAAAATCATGCCCAGTAATGTCTTGCTGTTATGGGGTTAGTCTAGAGCCTGATATCTGGACGTAGGTTTTGAATGCTCAAATATTTGTTCCAGGGTTACTATGGTCGCAGTGGATTAGCATCCAAAAGTTGCACTTAAACCGCCAATATCACCTGGATGAAGTGCCTGGATGAAGCCCCCTGGATGTCTGGACTTAGGTTTTGAACGCTTAAAAATTTCTTCCAGGGTTACCATGGTGGAGTGGGAAAGCCTATGAGAAGTCACTCTAACCCTGTCAAGATCATGCCTTTAAAGTTATATAGGTGAGTTTAGTGCCCAGGCCTTAAAGAAAACTGTAATACAGGGCCTTTACTGAATAAAATCATGCCCAGTAATGTGTTACTGTAATGGGGTTAGTCTGTGAGCCTGGATGTCTGGATGTAGGTTTTGAACGCTAAAAATTTCTTCCAGGGTTACTATGGTCGAGTGGGAAAGCCTACGAGAAGTCACACTTAACCCGCCAAGATCATGCCCATAAAATTGTTATAGTAATGGGTTGAGTTTAGGGCCCAGGCCTTTACTGAATAAAATCATGCCCAGTATTGTGTTACTGTTATAGGGTTAGTCTGTGAGGCTGGGATGTCTGGACGTAGGTTTTGAACGCTTCTCAAATATTTGTTCCAGGGTTACCATGGTCGAAAAAGTGGATTAGCGCCCGAGAAGTCGCACTTAAAACGGCCAATATCGCCTGGATGAAGCTTTGATGCACTAGGTGTCTGGACTTAGGTTTTGAACTCTTAAAAATTTCTTCCAGGGTTACCATGGTCGAGTGGGGAAAGCCTACGAGAAGTCACACTTAACCCTGCCAAGATCATGTCTAAAAAAGTGTTGTAGTAATGGGGTTAGTCTGTGGTCTAGGCCTTGAAGAAAGCTGTAATACAGGGCCTTTAGTGAATTAAATCATGCCCAGTAATTTGTTAATGTTATAGGATTAGTCTGTGAGGCTGGATGTCTGGACGTAGGTTTTAACGCTCAAATATTTGTTCCAGGGTTGCCATGGTCGAGTGGGAAAGCCTACACAGAAGTCGCACTTAAACCGCCAATATCGACAGGATGAAGGGCCTGATGTCTGGATGTTGGTTTTGAAACGCTCAAACAATTGTTCCAGGGTTACCATGGTCGAGTGGATTAGCGGCCCGAGAAGTCACACTTAACCTGCCAAGATCATGCCCATAAGAGTGTCATAGTAATGGGGTGAGTCTGTGGCCAAGGCCTTTACTGAATAAAAATCATGCCCAGTAAATGTGTTACTGTTATGGGGGTTATCTGTGAGCATGGATGTCTGGATTTAGGGCTTTAATTGCTTCAATATTTCTTCCTGAATTACCATGGTCGAGTGGGAAAACCTACGGTAGAAGTCACGCTTTAACTCCGCCAAGATCATGCCCAAAATAGTGTTGTAATAATGGGGTGAGTTTGTGGCCCAGGCCTTTACTGAATAAAAATCATGCCCAGTAATGTTTTACTGCTTTGGGATTAGTCTGTGATCCTGGATGTCTGGACGTAAGTTTTGAACGCTCAAATATTTGTTCCAGGGGTTGCCATGGTCGAGTGGGAAAGCTTTTACGAGAAGTCGTGCACTTAAACCGCCAATATCGACAGGTTGAAGGGCCTGGATGTCTGGATGTTGGTTTTGAACGCTCAAACAATTGTTCCAGGGTTACCATTGTCGAAAGTGGATTAGCTTAGGTTTTGAATGCCCAAAGAGAAGTCAGTCACTTAAACCGCCAAGATCATGCGTAAAAGTGTTATAGTAATGGGTTGAATCTGTGGCCCAGGCCTTTACTGAATAAAATCATGTCCAGTAATGTGTCCCTGTTATGGGGTTAGCCTGTGAGCCTGGATGTCTGGATTTAGGTTTTGAACACTTAAAAATTTTTCTCCAGGGTTAATATGGTCGAGTGGGAAAGCCTCACGTAGAAGTCACACTCAACACCGGCCAAGATCATGCCCCTAATACTGTTCTAGTAATTGAGTGATTTTGTGGGCCCAAGCCTTAAAGAAAACTGTAATACAGGGCCTTTACTGAATAAAATTATGCCCAGTAATGTGTTACTGTTATGGGGTTAGTCTGTGAGCCTGCATGTCTGGATATAGGTTTTGAAT